>NC_141084.1:20228174-20525674 GCF_041138505.1 Cibotium barometz
AGTCAGATCATTTTTCCCCATGTTTACATCATCTATCTCTATGGCAATAGACAGAGGGATGAGTTTATCAGTTTCCCATACAACATCAACCCATATCAGGCATTGATGTTTAATAAGTACGTGGTAATCCATTGTCGGAGTATTCCACACGGAAGCACATGTACCATTTGCCTATCATAATACAATGGCAATTTTTCCAACTAGTGAGGTTTGTATATTGGTGTTGAAAGGACCACTTCAAAAAAACCATGCACTGCATGATACACACCATCAACAAAGCATCCACCACCCAATATATTTTTGGGGGCTACATAGCCACATGGCCTATGCCTTCGGCCAATGCCTTCGGCCAACAAACCCCCTTTCACAAGGGCTACCCTTCTGTAAGTGGGCTTTGCCCTTTGTAGCCCTCTTCTTGTGCCGCCTCGCCCACGACGTCGCGCCCTCGTCTACCCACTCCGCCCACACTCCTTTTAGTCATCAAAGAAAAGACTCTCATGGAACTCAATTAAAGAGCAAATCAAAGAGTTGAGAGGGGGAGGGGGAGGGGGTGTTAATCTAGGGGGGAAATTTTCTAGCCTTACATGCTTGTGAAAAGGATTTTTTGGTTCTACTTGCCCATCAATAGGAGTATCAAAACTTGGTGGTCAATACCAGTTTACCTCTCTACATATATGCTAAAGTTTGTATGCTTATGTGCATGTATTTGTAACCAAAAGCACTTGCACACTTGATTATTATATAAGTAAACATTAGCACAACCAAACCCACAAACTTGATAGGAGCTTTGCATGATGACACCATACTAGTTTATATATCACCGAGAATTTTCAGTACAAGCTTTGGGAGCCTCTCCTCTCAAACTAGGAACTTGGAAATCATCCAGATGCAATTGTCCATGGTACCTCTTATGATACTTATAAATGAACTAGAGTACAGTATGAATAAATAAATGAGCTTGTGTGTACATAATCTTCATTTTTTGGCCCAAATCTTGAACTCCATAACTAGACCTTGTGTCCACTACAAACACTTGACCTAAGGCCAAATTCAACCCAAGATAACAAGTACACAAGCAAGGATACTCTCTCTGGTACAATCAAGTACATAGATGTAGCATCACTTTGTACAATTGATAAGGGCGCATATAGGACCAACAACAGCAAGCATAAACTTGAAAAACATCCATACAAAGAATCATTAGATATAAAAGGTAATGTTGTAAGCATAGCTCTTGATTCAATTGGTACAAGTAGCATCTCTTCTGTGCCTACAACAAGGCAAGAAGCAGCATAGCAATGATCTCATTCACCACCTATAGCACACTACCTAGCCACAGAGCTCTTCACCACACAACATAATTACATAGAGAATTGCATCTCTTATAACTAGATATTTCCTACATAGGAAACCTCTTCCTATCTAGGAAATCTTCTTCATATAGAGAATTACATCCCTTATACCTTGTGAAATTTTTTTACTATATACTAAGCTCTTTTCTAAATAGTATTAAAAGACCAAAGACTAAGGTCATGTAAAAGGGTAGGAGAAGGGTGTGTGTGTGAATGGACTTATGGTCCACTAGCTCACCTATTTAAAGGTGAAGCTAGAAGGCATTTGTGTGTAAGCAAAGGCCAAGTTGTATTCATAAGCAACTTAATAAACAAGATGTGTTCTTGTATTTTGTGAGTCTCTCTCATCCACATATCTTGATGTAGCAACACCTATATTCCTAACCTTGTACGCCTAATGTTATAAAGGCAACCTATGTCCAATACCACCTATTCCAAGTCTTTCATAGTTGGTATTGAGGGAGGGTATTAAAAGACTAAGGTCATGTAAAAGGGTAGGAGAAGGGTGTGTGTGTGAATGGACCCATGGTGCACTAGCTCACCTATTTAAAGGTGAAGCTAGAAGGCATTTGTGTGTGAGCAAAGGCCAAGTTGTATTCATAAGCAACTTAATAAACAAGATGTATTCTTGTATTTTGTGAGTCTCTCTCCTCCACATATCTTGAGGTAGCATGAGCACCACGTTTTCTCAACATTAGACACCTAGTCCACTTTGAGCCGACTCCCTCACAGCGGAACCACTGAGTTCGATTTGAACATGGAAGTTGGGGTGGGAACCAACCCATGCGCATGCACCTCACACGTGCATCGCTCATGCACACATCACACGGAAACCATTTCGAGCTTCTAGGTGAGCTCGGGCAGGGCAACCCTCATACCAATGTGGGTGATTATAAAATTTTTTCGTTTTGAGCATGCATGCTCGGGTACGATTATCCATCATCAATTGTGGGGTGAGAATAAAAAATTACAAAGTCTTTTGGCCGAAATCGATGGGCGTTGAACCTTGTGTGTGAACCACCTATTCACATGAGATTTTTCAAAGGATTTATACTTATGTTTGTAAGGCATGTGAACAACCTCTTATATGGGGTCTTTTTTCCACCAAAAATAATAAGATTTTTCAAAAAAAATATTGAGACTTATCTCAATATTATCTACTAGCGCCCACTTCGTTGCTAATATTCTATTAAAGAAAACGTGTGGTCGAGTGTTGTCGGCTGTTGCTTCTCTTACTACAGATCCAGACACTATGCTACCACTTCCAAGATCTTGGTTGTGATTGCTCTGATACCATGTTAACAATCCAAAAATGGGATTGATCATGGTGAAGGACATAGATTAAGCAACATAATTAAGGTGGATTAAACCACACTAAGAACTCTATAAGTGAGAGAGAGAGAGAGAGAGAGAGAGAGAGAGAGAGAGAGAGAGAATGCACACTCAACAATAGCTCTATTGCACTATTGCATTCACAATGAACCATACAATGATATAGGCTTTCTAGCCTTATCCCACTTTACGTGTCATCATCTATGTCACTTTACATTTAACTCTTCTAGGGCATCATGCTATCTCATTTTATCTTGAATACATACCTTTTATAATAACACACTTCAAAAATTATATCATCATACATGCTCAATACAGATGATCATATCATGACTCATAGTAGATGAACATATCAAGACACATAGTAGTCAATGTTGTTGTCTATGTAGATGGGCATGAGGTGCACCCATGGTGCTCCCCAAGGGCCCACAGAGCACCTGCGTGCATGCGGGTGCTCTGTGGGCTTTTGGGGAGCACCATGGGTGCATCTTATTTGGAAAGAGAGAGTGACTTACCTGCGAGGAGCTCAGCGGCGGCAGATTGTACTAGGCGGCGATGGTGGATTGTACCAGGCTGCCAAGGAGCTCAGCGCGGCAAGTTGAACCAAGCGCGCGATGGCGATTGCCCACAAGACAAGTGAAGGGCTTTGCGCGCCGCGCTTGCCCACAAAACGAGTGAAGGGATTTGTTAGAAGACTTAGTACTTGCTTGACATGAAATGTGAAGGGCTTGGGGTGCACCCATGGTGCTCCCTTTGCTAACATGATTGCACAACAAGCTATGAATCAGAATGGCAATGGTCTACTAACCTTTGTGGGTATGTTAACAAACTATGCATGTATGTATGTACATAGTTATGTATTTGTTTATGGGTATGTTGAAATTATGATGCATGCATGTATATGAATGTATATAGTTATGCATGTTTGTGTTTTGGTTTAGCATGGTACCATATCCAATGACATCTTATGTTAGTGGTAATCATGATAACATTGAGGTATTAACGACGTTATTAATGAATGGGCCTATCAAGGGGCAAGGCAATCTGATAACATTGAGGTATTAACGGCGTTATTAATGAATGGGCCTATCAAGGGGCAAGGCAATCTGATAACCAAAAATTTGGTCGAACTCAGCTTTGAGTGTATGGGGAGGCAACTGCAGGATGGGCTTATTATTGATGGGAACTACATTATTGATGAGGAGTCTAGCTATCTCAACTAAGATTTCAAGAGAAGTTACTAGGATAATTATATTCTTAAGCCCTCTAATGGGTGGATTTTTAATAACAATCCTTCCCACTATCAATCTTCTCTAAATTTACTTCATAAATGATCTCCTTTTAGTCATCGAAGAAAAGACTCTCATGGAACTCAATTAAAGAGCAGATCAAAGAGTTTGAGAGGGGGAGGGGGAGGGGGAGGGGGTGTTAATCTAGGGGGAAAAGACTCTCATGGAACTCAATTAAAGAGCAGATCAAAGAGTTGAGAGGGGGAGGGGGAGGGGGTGTTAATCTAGGGGGAAAATTTTCTAGCCTTGTGAAAAGGATTTTTTGGTTCTACTTGCCCATCAACAGGAGTATCAAAACTTGGTGGTCAATACCAGTTTACCTCTCTACATATATGCTAAAGTTTGTATGCTTAAGTGCATGTATTTGTAACCAAAAGCACTTGCACACTTGATTATTATGTAAGTAAACATTTATTTAATGTCCACAACCAAACCCACAAACTTGATAGGAGCTTTGCATGATGACACCATACTAGTTTATATATCACCGAGAATTTTCAATACAAGCTTTGGGAGCCTCTCCTCTCAAACTAGGAACTTGGAAATCATCCAGATGCAATTGTCCATGGTACCTCTTATGATACTTATAAATGAACTAGAGTACAATATGAATAAATAAATGAGCTTGTGTGTACATAATCTTCATTTTTTGGCCCAAATCTTGAACTCCATAACTAGACCTTGTCCACTACAAACACTTGACCTAAGGCCAAATTCAGCCCAAGATAACAACTAATACAAGCAAGGGTACTCTCTCTGGTACAATCATGTACATAGATGTAGCATCACTTTGTACAATTGATAAGGGCGCATATAGGGCCAACAATAGCAAGCATAAACTTAAAAAACATCCATACAGAGAATCAATAGCTATAAAAGGTAATGTTGTAAGCATAGCTCTTGTATCAATTGGTACAAGCATCACCTTTTCTATCTAGCCACAGAACTCTTCACCAGATGACATAATTACATAGAGAATTGCATCTCTTATAACTAGAGATTTCCTACATAGGAAACCTCTTCCTATCTAGGAAATGACCTTCTTCATAAGAATTACATCCCTTATACCGTGTGAAATTTGTTTACTATATATACTAAGCTCTTTTCTATATAGGCAATAACATTGTCATACATAGAGAAATATCACTTTTCTAAATAATGTTTGAGCAAGCTAAATATATATTATATGCCAAGCTTGCTTTGATATAGGTAAAAGCAATGTCATTCATAGACAAATATCACTTTTCTTTATAGAGAAATAACTATGTGTACTCCTTTTCTAGGGATTTATTTTACTATATGAGAAATTTGTGAGGCCATTTTGAAGGGGGTGTCTTTTATATTTGAGTGGAGGAAAACTATATTGATGAAAATAATTCTAACGATTCTTGTATAATTAAGTATACATTAGATCTTTTGTGTGTGTGTGTGTGTGTGTGTGTGTGTGTGTGTGTGTGTGTGTGTGTGTGTGTGTGTGTGTGTGTGTGTGTGCACAAAATGCACACAGGTCAATCTCACAAGAGCATATAAAAGGCCATATGAGCTTGTTGGATATATTAGGAGATCATGAGAGCACTTGAGAGTTAATATTACCTCATTAGAGTTCATATGACCTCATGAGAGCTCATATGACCTCATGAGAGCACTTGAGAGTTAATATTACCTCATTAGAGTTCATATGACCTCATGAGAGCTCATACGAGCTCAAGCTCATATGATCACGTACTAGGAGATCATGAGAGCACATAGAGCTTATATAAAAGTTAAAAAAAATAGATGTCATGAGACCTCTGATGAGCTTTCTTAACATCACAAGAGCTCCTAAGAGCTTATATGATCTCATAACATTAAATCATATGCATATAAGAGCTCTTAAGAACTTACAATAGATCCTTTTAGATCATAAGAATATTTAACTCTTCTAGGGCATCATACTATCTCATTTTATCTTGAATACATACCTTTTATAATAACATAAGATGAGTTTGTGAGCTTAGTGAAAAAAATACGATTTCACTTTCCTTGCTTCTTCTTGACCTTTCCTAGTTACATTCACTTTCATGTAAGAAATTATCTATTAACAATTTTCTTTTCCTCAAAAACATAAAGTGTGATTTTTACAAAACACTAACAATAAAAAACTATTTACCTTAAGAGTTTGTTCACACTATATATAGTATCTTCTACTTGAGCTTGTGTGTCTATTTTCAACACCCCCCCTCTTAAGCTCAAGTTTGAGGTGACGATCATGTCTTCGACTCCAAAGTAGTCATCAAAACTTTTCAAACTTCTCTCTTGCCAATGCTTTGGTGAAGATATCTACAATCTGACCTTTAGTCTTCACAAATTGTAGATCAACTTATCCTTGTGGCACTTTCTCTCTCACAAAGTGATAATGTACCTCAATGTGTTTCGTACGAGCATGAAATATTAGATTCTTTGCCAATTATATGGAACTCATGTTGTCACTATATATAGGTGTTGGTTCTTTCAAGGTTATCTCCAAATCTTCTAAGAGTTGTTGCATCCATGCAACTTCACATGCTTCTTGTGTTAAAGCTCTATATTTTGCTTCTGTAGTACTCAAGGCTAGGTTATTTCTTTGATGTCCAAGAAACAAAACCATTCCCAATTGAGCAATACATGCCTGTGGTATTTCTTCTTGTTGATGGATCACCTACCCAATCTACATGACAAAATATATGAAGTTTAAACTCATCTTCACACTGATAGTGAAGTCCATGATTTATTGTGCTTTTTACATATCTCAAGGTTCTTCTCTTAGCATCCATGTGAGGTTTCCTTGGGTTTTGCATGAATTGGCTTCCCACTCCAACTACATGAGAAATATCTAACCTTGTAATTTTGAGATAAATGAGTTTTCCTACAAGTGGTCTATACAAGGTTTTATCTTCTAATACCAATATTGATCGTATGTCTGCTTTAAGATTCACATTCACCTCCAAAGGTGTGGCTATAGATTTGCGATTTGTCAAACCATATTGTTCCATCATGTCCATGACATACTTTCTTTGTGAAAGCACATATGATTTTTATGTTTTGATTATTTCCACTCCACGGAAATATCTTAGCTCTCCTAGGTCCTTCCCACATAAAGGACCAAAATTATAATGTCACCTCCTTCTATCTTTATTAACGAGGGAAGGATCTATATAACGATTATTTAAGCCAACATTTCTTAAATAGTTTGAGAATCTATCAAACCATGCTTAAGGTACTTGATTTAATCCATATAAAGCTTTCTTTAACTTGCACACGTGTTGGATTTTGTAGGTTTTCATATCCTTGAGGTTGTTCCATGTAAAACTCTTCCTTCACATTTCTAACATCCATTATCCAACCTTGATTTGGTTCTAACTCAATGATAGTTCTCACCATTTCCATCTTTGAAATGGGTGAAAAGGTTTCTTCTTAGACTACCCCATAAGTTTATGCATATTCTTTGGTAACAAGTCTTGCGCGTGGAACCTGTTTACATCTAAGTTGTATTTAATCCTACAAACCCATTTGCATCCAATGAGCTTCATGTCATCTTCGTATGGTGTAAGATCCCAAGTTTGATTCTCTTAAAGAGCATCAATCTCTTCATCTATAGCCATTTTCCACTCATGGCCTTACATAGCATCATACCTTTTTGGTTCTTCCAATTATGTGACCTTTTTCATATAAGCATAATGTTTAACCATAAAAGAGTCATAGGTTAATGTTTAAACTAGATGCCTTACCCTTGTAGATCTTTGAGGTTGAATTTCTTCTTCATCTTCGCTTTCTTGATTGATTTGAGGAATTATTTCTTAAGTACCACTAGTGCTTGGTTCACTAGTGACGGTGTGCAAAGGCCTCCTTTCGATGGAGACATGTTCTCCTCTTTTACTTCTTTTCATAAAGGTTGAACCTCACAGGGCTCATATCTAACAAAATGATCTCTTCATGCTTGTCATACCATCCATGTAACTCAATCAAAGTCAATATCTATAATGACATACATCTTTTTATTTATAGCATTTGTAGACACCTTTTGTAAATCAATTCCAATGAACACACATCTCAAAGCTTTTGGCTCATCTTTTCGTATCTCATCTCAAATCGGCACATGTGGATAACATAAGCATCCAAAGATATCAAGTTTTCCACATTATGATTTTGTCCTGTGAACTTCTCTTTTAAAGCTATGTTTAGATCAATCAATGTTGGAGATCGATTAATCAAGAAAAATGCATAATTACATGCTTGGGGCCCAATAGTGATCTGACATGTTTTTCTCATACAACATGGCTCTTGCCATCTCTGCAGTGTGTCAATTCTTCCTTTCTGTCACTCTATTCCTTTGTGACATATATCTTGGAGTCAACTATCTTTTGATACCTTGTTGCGTTAGGTATTTGTCAAATTCCCATGACATATACTTTTATCCACTGTCATTTCTCAAGATTTTTATCTTGAGACCACTTTGAATTTCTACTTCTGCTTTGAATTGCTGAAACTTATCAAAAGCTTCACTTTTAGCTTTCAAAAAAATATATCCAAACCTTCCTTGAATAGTCATCAAAATTTTTCTCCTCCAATGCTTTGTGTCCCCGTAGATCTATGTAGGCTTTTGATGAATATATCCTTCTTTGTTGAAAGACTTTCTTGGTAACTTTGCTTTTTCACATGGTTCACATACTCCAGACAATGATTTTTCTTTGAGAGTTGGTAATCCCTTTACCAAAACCTTTATAAGATATCTCTTTCAATCAAGAGATACTTATGTGACCAAGTCTCTTGTGCCAAAGATCAATCTCTAGCATAAATGAGCTTCTTGTGTATGCGCATGCCTCTGATGCATACGCATGGCATCTAAAATAAATATCCTTCCAACTTTTTCACCTCTTGCTAAACCCTTGAGTGTGTTATAATCTTATACAACACACCCATCTGGATTCATTGCTCTACAATTTGTCCAACTGACTCCAAGTTCTTTGGGATGAGCATCAAGTTTCCATTGAGTTCCAAGATCGTACGCTTAAAATATTATTTTAAGACGGGTGATCCAAGGTTGGAAGTCATGATGGCAATGATATGAAAGAGAGCTTAAGTAGAGACTCCTTGTATAATCGCCTCAAACATGGGATGGTAATCTTGATGGAATTAATGTTCCAGCATGTTGGCAACAATTGAACAATATGTTCTCATGGGCTAGGAATGGTGAAGACCAAAAGATATCCTATATGTTAAGATAAAATCCCATATTCCTATACTATATCAACCTAGTGAGGAGGATAATTATATCGAGAATACTGATCTTAGATGTGAATGCCATAATGCTGAAAGGAGAAATGTAAGACTGAAGCATTATTGCATATCATGTTATGAAAAGTGTGCAGAGTATGCTTCACCTAGAAGGGATATGTTGTCTTTTGACTATATTCCTATAGGAAAGAAACTAAGGCTACTCTCAAAAAGTAGAACATTATGTCACGAGATCTTAGAAATGTGGCGCAGTAAGAAAAAGTGGCTCTTGGGCATCTCTAGATGTGTGTCACCTAGTATTCATAACTTTTGGGATAGTACTAGATGCAAAGATATCATGGCCACAGTCTGGTGCTTCTCAAGCACTAGTGGATGGTTGGAATGAGGAGCAACAAATGTATATGTTTACATGTAGTCTTGTCGATCGATCTCTAATACAAGGTGGCAAGAGAATATCTAAGGTAAGATTTTGTCACTTGTAATATAAAATTAAAAAGTATTACTTAGATTAAAAAGCACGTCAATATTCTTAACATGATCTTGATTTTCCTCTTGTAATTAAATTCTCTCTTTAATTAGCAGGGTGATCCAAGAAATTTACCTTACTTCTACATTGGGTTGGCTTCCAAGCATCTAAAACTACACAAAAGAATTATGGGAGGTAGTCGAAGTAAAAGTATTTAATAGTGGATATATCTTTGATTGGAGCTTTACCAGTCTTATTCATTCCCTTTAGCTATAAAATGAATAGGCGAGCTTCAAGTGATATATTTCATGTGTTTTTGAAACCATGGTAGAGGAATTGGAAAGTCTTTACATTCATGGAATAGATGTAGATTATAATTATTATAACACTTTCTCTCCATGGATGGAGATACACTCTCTCAATGTTTTAAATCTCATGCTATGCTCATGATGGTAACGGGTGATCATCCTACTCAATGCAAAATTGGTCTATTTAAAGATGCAAAAGGTCACCTTAGGCCTTTGTCCTAGCACACCACAATAGTGTAGCCACCACTTTACGGTTCTAGTGACCATTAACCCTGAGAAAGACATTTGTGTGTGCTTGCAACAAAGACTAGGTTAATAAAACTTCAACACATTAAGAGCATGTCATTGTGTGGCTAAGTCCACTCGAGTACAAGGTTGTAGCATCAAACATGAGAAAATCAACCTAATTGGAGGGAAAAAACCTCATTTGCAACACAAAGCAAGCAAAAAGTGGAAAATCGGGGGAAAAAAGTGTAAAATAACCTATTTTTTGCTATAGCATGCATGAAGTTGAGATCTAGCATCGCACTTATGGAAATAAGTGCGATGAAGTTGAGATCTAGCATCGCACTTATGGAAATAAACCTAGAGTCACTAGTAGTGACAACCTCATAAGGTGAAGAAGCAAGTGGCCCCCCATGACCAAATTCAGATACACAAGGACTATTCAGATAATCCACTCTTTAATTTCAAAGCAAATTTTGAATCAAAATCTAATTTAGAAGAGTTTCCAATGTCAATAAATACACCAAAACCCTAGACCATCACCAAGCATATGCAAAAAACTTTAGGTCATTGGCAATGCTTTAAACGAGGCAGCATTTTGAGACCAATTGCTCTTGATGATAGTCAAAGGGTTTACTAATGTTCTTAGTGGAGCAGAAAAAGAAGAAAATTTATGCAAGGACCATCCCCATTATTGTGCTTAACAATTAATGCAAGTTATTGGTATGTGGATCTACCTAAAGCCACAAAGACATGGGATAACTTGCACATTGTATTCATCACTAGGTTCCAACCTGCAAGCTTTCGGGACCAGCCAACCACTGACAAAGACATGGGATAACTTATGCGCTACATCATTCACATTACTAGGTTCTAACCTGCATGCTTTTTGGGACCAAAAATTCTATAACTATGAGAAATAAAGCCCAAAAAACTACAAGGTGAGAGATTTGATCGTCTGAAGCCTCATTGCAAAGTGTCTAGATAATGAAAAGTCTATGGATATTGCATTAAAAAGTACTTCTTTGCTAACCTAAATCAAAGAATTGGGAGGGCAGTATAAAGAATGAAGGAGGTAAAAGTTTTGAACCCTCTTGATGATTGCTTCCAAGGAGCCATGAACAATCAAGGATAAGCTTGACTATGATGATAGGACACTGATGATGAAGGTTCATCTATAACTTCGAGTTCCAGTGGCCAGAAAAACAAGTCTGAGAAAGAGGCAATGGCAAAGGAAGTCAAAGGCATGGACACTATTGCAAGAGCAATTAAAGACTTCCAACACACCAAATCTACAACCTCAACAGTGATTTAAGGTGGTGTTTAATATGCGGTGAAAATCACATCGCCTTTCTCAAGAGCAAGAAGATACTTTGCCAAATCTATGATATAGTGGGAACCACGACATTCAAAATTGCATGTATGGGTATTTATGCTTAGGGTCCCCCTTTTCACATCTTTCTTGAGCTATAGCTAGAAAACATAATTTACAGCTTTTGTTGCCTTGTGATACGATGGTGATGCAAAGGAAGGATCCTAAGGCTTTGAGACTATTGATGGTAAAATTATTATAGATGAAAAATCAATTTGCATAGAGCCCTGGAGAAATTTTGACAGAGTCTAGATGTAATTTTGATTTTGTGTGAATAAATAAGGAACTTGTCCTTTTAAAGTTGTTTACCTTTTTTACATTTTAAAAGTTGCTTGCATTTTTATACATAGAAAGTTGCTTGCATTTTTATACATTTTAAAAGTTGCTTGCATTTTTATACATAGAAACCCAGATATCCATGCATAGTTATTTGAGTTTCCACATGCAAACTTTGATGAAGGGAGATTCCTCCAAGTAGACTTTCATGAAGGTAGAATTCTTAGCATAGACTTTGATGACTTTCTATACATAGCAAAGAAATCAATCAAATTTATACGTATAAATGCTAGTTAAACTTCTACATGTATCTTTTATCTTGTTTCTTTGCATACTAATTCTTATTTTTACACACACAAAATTTATAAACTTTCAAAACTTTTGACCTTTGCTTTTTTCACTGATTTGATTTATTTATTTTTTTGCATTTTGACATCTAAGCCTTCTTTGCTTCATTTGAGCTTGCTTTTACAAATTTCTTTTAAAAGCTATAATGTTATTCTCCTTGTGGGCAACTTCGATAAGATTGGCTTGGTGGTATATATTATTCTCACAAGTTTACTTTCTTTGATATACCTCCATTTCTTTGCTTTCTTTGACATTTCTCTTTCATTATGTTTCTTTGACATTTCTCTATCACTCTACTTTCTTTGACACATTACTCCATCATTGTACTTTCTTTGACATTTCTCTATCACTATGCATTCTTTGACATTTCTCCATCACTTTGCTTTCTTCCACATTTCTCCTCCAAATTTCTATAGATGAAGAGCTCCATTTTCAATGGGTATTATGATCCTTTTATTGGTAACGGTGCTCTAGTGTTGGCAGTGGGGGATGTTAAGCCATTTTGGAACCAATTTTTTGTAATTATGTATGTAATTAAATATAATAAGCCGTTGGCATTTAGCTCGATTTTTAAATATTATAAAGGCTATGACTATAACGCCAAGTCACCTTCTTGTTTAAACACATGGCCATGTATATGTGAGACTTTAGCAAACTAATGAGAGAGAGAGAGAGAGAGAGAGTTCTTATGTGTTATGCCTCTTCTATGCTTTGTAAATGCCTAATAGTGTGAGAGTGAGAGAGTCAAGCCTTCTTGTTATGCACGAGCAGTGCTATGAGTGATACATGAGTGAAGTGAGCCAAGGAATTGAAGTAACCAAATGAAAGAAGCATCTCGAATGTAGGTAGTCAATAAGTTCCTCACGACAATTGTAAACTCATTCTAGGTTGGGTGGGTGGTAACGTGGTGCTACTTGAGAAGTGCTATTTTTATGTGTTTTTCTCATCATTGTGGAGTGTATGAGTAGAAAAAGAAGATAAGTTTCCATTTCTATACACAAAGATCTATGATTTTTTAAATGTTTTATTTTTATTTTTATTGCATTGAAAGGTGTGAGCACTGAGTAGAAAAAGAATATAAGTTTCCATTTCTATACACAAAGATTTATGTTTAGGTTATTTTTTGCATTGAAAGGTGTGAGTGCACTGGGCAAAGGTTTTCATTGTCAAGTTTATTGTTTCAAGTCCTTGTTATTTTTTTCATTTTTGTATTTTTTTCACTTTATTCTTTCTATGAAAAAACTAAAAAATCTATTAATATTTTGCTAATTGAAAAAAATTAAGTGTACACACGTTGTTTACATTTGTTATTGTGTTAATTGAAAGTAAAATTGGGTGTACACGTTTACATTTAAAGAAACCCAAAAACCCTACATGAAAACTTGAGTTTTATTGAAAATATTAGATAATCTAAAACCTATAATTGTTCATGTGTTGACTTTACAATAATACACATATTGTTGTAATTGTAGGTGGACAACTTGAAATAGTACCTCATCTACAGTGGATTTTATCTAACCTAAGGTCGAATCATATAATAGTATGTGATCTACATTGAAAGATCCCTGTCCCCCACCGTGCAACAAATTCAGGGGTGCTAGCAGCGGAAGTAGCACTTCTTGCATAGGGCAGGGTCCCTCACTCGAGGCCTCACCCACGGATATCCGGACAAGAGACTAATCCATTGGTGGTTCTTCCAAAACCGAACCCGGAAAAACTTTCCTTGCCCGAAAAGCACCGGCGATTCCTTTAGGATAAATTTTCTCTAACGTAGTCAAAAGCCTTAACTAACAGAACTGATCTGACGACCAAACCCGTAAGTCCCATAGTCAGATCAGGAAAAAGATTGCACTTGGATCATAGAGACTAACGCTTTTTTCCTCATTGAGAGGCACAGCCATTATTTTTTCCCATAGAACAATTTTTTGTCCGGGATTTACTTCATCTATTGTACCATAACAGAATTAAGTCTCAATTTAGGGATCCATCACTCCAATCTAACCCCATCCATTCCCATGGGTTAGCCAACCCCCCCAACCACTGTAGTGAATGGGATCCAATTAGGAATTTGATTAGCCAGTACCAGGGAAAAGAGTTCCCATGCTCCCTAGCCGGATATTCATGCAAACTTAAAACTAGTCACACCACTTACACACCCAATATGAAATTGCCTTTCCATAGATTCAGCTGTGCAAACTTAAAACTAGTCACACCACTTACACACCCAATATGAAATTGCCTTTCCACAGATTCAGCTGTCTTTAAAATAATCATTTAATGAAATCATAGTGTCACTGATCATAATCCTCCAAAATCTTCGGTTGAATCCTAATTTCCAATCATTCCTTCATCAGTGTACCTATGGCATCATTAGCAACCAGAACGCTCACCACCTGTCCACTCAGGGGCCTTTTCGATGGTTCCTAGCTCATAGTACTCGACAATATATTCACATATCAAAATGGAATCTCCGTTGAAGATTAGCAAGATCAACCAATAGATCCATATAAAAGAACCATGGACTCATCCGTTGAGGACTAGCAAGTCAATCAACCAAATCCATGCCCGAATTCAGAAAACAACTCTTACTCCTAATATCTTCCACGACACACGTGTGGGTATCTTCGGCGACCGAGAGCCCAAGCACCGTATGGTCAGCACCCTCTAGGATCCTTTGCAGGTGACCTAGCGCTTCACTTATAGGCCGCTTCCTTGGTCCCTCATCCACCGTACCGGAAGCTCACCATTTAAATTGAACCAAGGCTAGTCAAGACCTCGGTCGACCTTGCTACGCGAGACGTCCTCCATTGACTCTCCGTGTTGCAACTTTAATCAGATTAGGTCTCCACGACCTCATTCACAAGATGGTCAAAATGCTTCCCCAGCATTCTTGACATAAAATAGTCATTTTAAAAACAGGTCATAAATACAGTTTCTATAGCAAACTGTTGTTCCACATTAATCCTCATTTATTTCATCTGTATTCCCATTCTCATCACATCATAATCATTCACATCATATATCACATCTATCCCAATTTACATCACATCTCATTCATTCACATCAAATATCACATCTATCCCAATTTACATCATATCTCATTCATTCACGTGACATCATATCTCATTCATTCACATCCCAATTCACATGACATCATATCTCATTCATTCACATCCCGATTCACATGACATCATATCTCATTCATTCACATCCTGATTCACATGACATCACATCTCATTCATTCACATCCTGATTCACATGACATCACATCAATTCACGTCCATCACATTCATTTACATCACATCCATTTTTACACCCATCACATCACATTCATTCATATCCATCACATTCATTCATTCATACCCACCACATACATTCTCATAACCATCCCATCACATACATTCTATCCACATTATATCACATCACTTCTATCCACATCATATCTCATTCATACACATCCATCCAATCGTTCACCTGTATGACTACCCACATCTATTCATACATTCATATCTATCACTTCACATCCACATATATTCATGTCACATCGCATCTCTTTTCATCACATCACATTCTTTCGCATACACATCCACATCAAATTCTTTCACATACATTCACATCCATTCTTTCACATACATCCACTCACATCCCATATCATTCATTTACATCCTGATTCACATGACAACACATCTCTGATTCACATCACACATCTATTCACCTCACATCTCATCACCTCTATTCACATCACATCTATCCATCCCTTTATTCACATCTATCTGATTCACATATAACACATCTCATCACATCTATTCACATCACATCTATTCACATCACATCTATCCATCCCTTTATTCACATCTATCTGATTCACATATAACACATCTCATCACATCTATTCACCTCACATCTCATCTCACCTCACATCTATTCACCTCACCTCACATCTCATCTCACCTCACATCTATTCACCTCACATCTCATCTCACCTCTATTCACATCACATCTATCCATCCCCTCATTCACATCTATCTGATTTACATCACACATCTCATCACATCTATCTACCTCACATCTATTTACCTCACATCCCATCGCCTCTATTCACATCACATCTATCCATCCCTTCATTCACAGCTATCTGATTCACATCTATCAGATTCACATCATTTCATAGAATTTAAACATAGAATTTAAGAGAATTCTAATTTTGATATAAAAATTCTTTATACATCTATTTATACATAAAAATCAATTTTAATGAGAATAACACTTTTGAAATAAAAATAAATCCTTTAGGCATCTTTCTATGCATAAAATCAATTTTAATGAGAGTAACACTTTTGAAATAAAAACAAATCCTTTATGCATCTTTCTATGCATAAAATCAATTTTAATGAGAATAACACTTTTGAAATAAAAATAAATCCTTTAGGCATCTTTCTATGCATAAAATCAATTTTAATGAGAGTAACACTTTTGAAATAAAAACAAATCCTTTATGCATCTTTCTATGCATAAAATCAATTTTAATGAGAATAACACTTTTGAAATAAAAATAAATCCTTTATGCATCTTTCTATGCATAAAATCAATTTTAATGAGAATAACACTTTTGATGCATCTTTCTATGCATAAAAATTAAATTCAATGAAAATAACACTTTTATAATTTAAAAAAATTACATTATGCATCTTTCTACGCATAGAAATTAAATGCAATGAAAACAACACTTTTATAATAAAAATTTCCATTATGCATCTTTCGATGCATAGAAATTAAATTCAATGAAAATAACACTTTTACAATAAAATTATTTCCATTATGTATCTTTCTATGTATAGAAATTAATTTTAATAATTTAATATCAGTGATATCCATGCATATTCATAGGTTAATATGTACATGGAGTAAATTAGAATATTTCTTTTAGAATGCACAAACGGTGGGAATTACTCTTTTAGAATAACATAAAAATAAACTTTCTTTTTCACCAAATTCAATAAAAATTTACCATAACCTCCTTTGTATGGCTGACCATTTCTCAATTTTTAACATTCTCTTTTCTATTTAAATTAACCCCAATTAGATATAAAGGACTCTAATCTACATAATTTTTAGTTTCCAAGAGAGTAAACAATAAGAAAAGTTTAATCAATCTATTTGTTAATCATTCTAGGACGAAGAAAGGCTGAATTGTAAAGAAGAGAAGGGGATGGCCTTTTCATCAAGGCAAAGCATCAGAATTTACTTTAATCAACTACTATAAAAAAACAAGAAAATCAAAAAACCGTAGATTTGAAATTAAAAAGTAGAAATTTTTAGCTTACATGGAGTTGTAAGCTTTCCTTTGGCTTGAGGGATTGAGGGTTCTACTCTTGTTTGAAGCAAGAGTGGCCACCAATTACTTTGGAGAGGATTAAGCCAAAAATAATTGAATTATCAAGAAAAATCAATGTAATTGGCTCTGGGTAAGAGTAGAGTAACAGTGCATAAACACTATTAACCTTTTACAAAGGGGAAGGCTTCTATTTATAGGAAAAAGTGAGCCTCTAACCAAGCAAATTGATTCTAGAATTTCCCAGATCAGTTTGGTCAATTTTTGACCATTTTTGGGTCAGTTTAGCTTACTTTTTTTTGGATCTAGATGAAACAGGAGAGAGGAGAGATAAAAATATCTCATTATTTTTTAGTTTAAAACTCCTCCACACATGTAAAATAGGCGCCTCCTTCATGAGGGGAGATCCCCACACCGAGGTGTCAAAAATGCATCATTTCCTCTAAATATCTTTTCTTTTGTAACTAATAAACCTTGTCCTTAGTCAACTCTTTCATCTTATGTATGCATTTACTCATTTTTTAGGGATTTTCTTTTATTATTCAATTTATCTCCTCCCTACATTTGGATTAATCTTATTGGTCCATAGGAACCTTAATTGGAGCATGAATCTTACATCCTACCCCACTTAAAAAACACAAGATGTCCTCATCTCGCAGGTGGAGTATGATCTCTTTCATTTTCTTCTCCTTCTTCAATCACTTCCAGCGTTACTACTGCCTTGGAAGTGGACGTCCGATTTGGGAACATCTCTCTTTGACTTCCCTTATTCTGAGGCGGAGGTCTTGTATTACTTTGGATTGAGACTGCCAGTTGGTTAGAGGGTCTACCTCTGGGATTTTCTTGATTTTGGCAGAAAGAAACCTAATTACTCTGGAAGGAAGGAGCTGGAGTCTGGAATCTTGATTTTGGCGGAAAGAAACCTGATTACTCTGAAAGGAAGGAGCTGGAGTCTAGAATCTTGATCCCTGATTTCCATACCTCGAAAACCTTGATCCAAAAGGAGTTGGGCAATCCATACTATGATGTCCAAATCCTTGACAGTTATAGCATTTCACTCCCTTGTTCAAGGGTGGAACTTCTGAACTTGAATTCCAGGGAATTGAGTTTCGGGAAAAGGACATTTCTTCCATTCTGGAACTTCCCATATCCTGGGCTTGACCCTGATATCTTTTAGGCGGCGGAAGGTTGGAATCACCTTTTGGAATTAAAAACCTTTTGAAAGGTGATGGTGCTGGCTTCGGCGGGACTTTGACATCAAAGGCCTTGGCGAAATCCTTCGGCATCCCGCACTGCTTCAGCCATGGAAATTGGCTTGGAATTCTTCACCGGGATATTCAAAGGTTCGTTTAGTCCCCCAATGAACCTGGCCAATCAACTGTTCTTCATCCAGCGGTGGCGAGTATTTGAGGAGAAGAGTGAACGCTTGGTGATATAATTCAATAGTTCTGCTCCCCTGGGTTAACTCTAAGAATTCGTTCATCTTTGTTTCCAAAAAGTCAGGAGGACAGAACCTCGTTCTTAGGTTAACTTTGAGATTCATTCCATGTCTGGGTATTCCGATCCAGACGGTTTGTCTCACAGTGGTTTCTCCATGCCACTCTGGTTGTTTCTACTATCTTCAGCCTTGCAAGAGCCATTTTACTCTTCTCATTGTACCCGGTGACATCGAAGTACTCTTCCATTGCTTCGATCCACTTTTCCATAACCTCACCCAAGTTTTCCCCTTCACCCTTGAAAGGTCCAGGCTGCGATTTGAAGAGTTTTACGAACATCCAAGTCGAGCTCTTCCTCATCAAGTTAGGGGTTATCATTTCTACCACGATGACCTCGATCCATGCTCCTATCAATACGAAAATTCTTGTTAAGTCCCTTTATTTATGATTCAATCCGATTTTAGATTCAACTGATTATGGGGTTCTTTAGATTGGTCAGTTCCTCACAGAATCATGGGATAAAGATATTCATATAAAACTCGTTATCAGATAACAATTCATTCAAAACATATCATTTATATCTTTAACACTATAATGGTCCATTAGACCGAAATTTCCATCTGAACAGTCCTCCATGGGAATTTCAATTATAGAGATTTTTAATTTGTCATCCCTTAACTTGATCCACTGGGTCAGGTGTTAATAGTAGCAATTTGTCAGCACAATCCACTAATCTCATAGTGATTTACTAAAGTCATTATCGTAGTGATTTGCTAAAGTCATTATCGTCATTCCAGTTTACGAACATCATCACATGGACTCATCCCATTCATCCTCATTATGGTTTTGCTCATTTTTGCTTATAATTTCAAGATCTTAGATTTACTCGTATATACTGCCAGTAAAGAGCTACAGTACCCTCGGTATATACGGGTAGTCACGGTCCTTGGAACTATAAGGTAAATACCATCATGTCTAGGCCTCAAGCAAGTCAAGGATTCCATATAATTGCGGTACTTCCATCTGAAGACCCAATTACTAATTTATGAATTTCAGTCTGTATATCAATTTGTATGAATTTCATCACACATTTCCAACTTTTTACTGTTACTTTATAGATTTTTGACATTTTTGGCTTCTCAGTTGATCCACTTTAGCCAATTCGATCTGATACCAGCTGAAAGATCCCTGTCTCCACCACGCAACAAATTCAGGGGTGCTAGCAGCGAAAGTAGCACTTCTTGCGCGGGGCACGGTCCCTCACTCAGGGCCTCACCCACCATCCGGACAAGAGACTAATCCATTGGTTCTTCCAAAACCAAACCCAGAAAAACTTTCCTTGCCCGAAAAGCACGGGCAATTTCTCCAGGATAAATTTTCTCTAACGTAGTCAAAAGCCTTAACTAACTGAACTGATCTGACCGATCCCATAAGTCCCATAGTCATATCAGGAAAAAAATTACACTTGGATCATAGAGACCAACGCTTCTTTCCTCATTGAGAGGCACAGCCGTTGATCTTTTTCATAGAACAATTTTTTGTCCGGGATTTACTCCATCTATTGTACCATAACAGAATTGAGTCTCAATTTAGGGATCCATCACTCCAGCCTAACCCCATCCATTCCCATGGGTTAGCCAACCCCCCAACCACTGTAGTGATGGGATCCAATTAGGAATTTGGTTAGGTTTTGTCCCAGGTACCAAGGAAAAGAGTTCCCATGCCCCCTAGCCAGATATTCATGCAAACTTAAAACTAGTCACATCACTTACACACCCAATATGAAATTGCCTTTTCACAGATTCAGCTGTCTTTAAAATAATCATTTAATGAAATCATAGTGTCATTGATCATAATCCTCCAAAATCTCCGGTTGAATCCTAATTTCCAATCATTCCTTCATCGGTGTACCTATGGCATTATTGGCAACCAGAACGCTCACCACCTGTCCACTCAAGGGTCTTTTCGATGGTTCCTAGCTCGTAGTACTCGGTAATATATTCACATATCAAAATGGAATCTTCGTTGAAGATTAGCAAGATCAACCAACGGGTCCATATAAAAGAACCATGGACTCATCCATTGAGGACCAGCAAGGTCAATCAACCAGATCCATGCCCGAATTCAGAAAACAACTCTTACTCCTTGTTCCAATATCTTCCACGATGCACGTGTGGGTATTTTCGGCGACCCAGAGCCCGAGCACCGTATGGTTAGCACCCTCTAGGATCCTTCGCAGGTGACATAGTGCTTCACTCATAGGCCGCTTCCTTGGTCACTCATCCACCATACCAGAAGCTCACCATTTTAATCGACGAGGTTGGTCAAGACCTCGACCGACCTTACTATGCGAGATGTCCTCCATTGACTCTCCGTCAGCTGTTGCAACTACGACCTCATTCCCAAGACGGTCAAAATGCTTCCCCAGCATTCTTGACATAAAATAGTCATTTAAAACACAGGTCATAAATACAGTTTCTATAGTGAACTCTCGTCTTTCCACATTATTCCACATCAATCCTTATTTATTTCATCTGTATTCCCATTCTCATCACGTCATAATCATTCACATCACATATCACATCTATCCCAATTTACATCACATCTCGATTCACATGACATCACATCTCATTCATTCACATCCTGATTCACATGACATCACATCTCATTTATTCACATCCTGATTCACATGTGACATCACATCAATTCACATCCATCACATTCATTTACATCACATCCATTTACACCCATCACATCACATTCATTCATATCCATTTACACCCATCACATCACATTCATTCATATCCATCACATTCGTTCATTCATACCCACCACATACATTCTCATAACCATCCCATCACATACATTCTATCCACATTATATCACATCACTTCTATCCACATCATATCTCATTCATACACATCCATCCAATCATTCACCTATACGACTACCCACATCTATTCATACATTCATATCTATCACTTCACATCCACATATATTCATGTCACATTACATCTCTTTTCATCACATCACATTCTTTCGCATACACATCCACATCACATTCCTTCACATACATTCACATCCATTCTTTCACATACATCCACTCACATCCCATATCATTCATTTACATCCTGATTCACATGACCACATCTCATCTATTTATTTCACATTTATCTAATTTCACATCACATCTCATCTATTCATTCACATTTATCTGATTCACATCACATCTCATCACATCTATTCACCTCACATCTCTTCACCCCTATTCACATCACATCCATCCATCCATTCATGCATATCTATCTGATTCACATCACACATCTCATCACATCTATTCACCTCACATCTCATCACATCTATTCACCTCACATCTCATCACCTCTATTCACATCACATCTATCCATCCCTTTATTCACATCTATCTGATTCACATCACACATCTCATCACATCTATTTACCTCACATCTCATCTCACCTCTATTCACATCACATCTATCTATCCCTTCATTCACATCTATCTGATTCACATCACACATCTCATCACATCTATTTACCTCACATCTCATCACCTCTATTCACATCACATCTATCCATCCCTTCATTCACATCTATCTGATTCACATCATTTCACAAAATTTAAGAGAATTCTAATTTTGATATAAAAATTCTTTATACATCTATTTATACATAAAAATTAACTTTAATGAGAATAACACTTTTGAAATAAAAATAAATCCTTTAGGCATCTTTCTATGCATAAAATCAATTTTAATGAGAGTAACACTTTTGAAATAAAAATAAATCCTTTATGCATCTTTCTATGCATAAAATCAATTTTAATGAGAATAACACTTTTGAAATAAAAATAAATCCTTTATGCATCTTGCTATGGATAAAATTTAAATTCAATGAAAATAACACTTTTATAATAATAATAAATTCCATTATGCATGTAAGAAAGCATTATGGGCCCAAGGCCATGGACAACTAGTAAGTAGGTGTGAACTCTTGGGTGGAGTATAAATACCAATGTAAATGGGATTATGGCTCATTCATGATAATGTTATCTGTTCCAAGAATCAATGGTGAGCTTCTCCCGTGAGATGCTAAGTGGTGACTCCTTCATGAGCCACTCCCTTGGTGAGGGACTAACCCACCCCTGTTACTTTCTTTCATTGGTATCAGAGCATGGCTTTTGATCCATGATTTTTAATTTTTCTTTTCTTCTTCTCATTTCGTGAAATTTCTGCTTCATTTGATTCATGGGGGAAGGGGATATGGCTAAGGTAGAGTTTGTGGTTCAAATCTGAGCACATGGACCTATTTTTTTTGGAATGAGTGGACCAAATTGGGGAAAATTTCTAATCTTGATTAGCAGTTGTTAATCAAAAACGTTTTTTGTTTGGGAGCTTTCTTGCAAACCCTAGCCATGGAATCTCAACATGAGCAAAGGGCATTGAGTCTCTCATGTATCTAGCAATGTTTTATGAAGTATTTCACCTATTTTCCATGAGCAATGGGGCTCCCAATGTGGCTGAAAATCACTACCAAAGCTGCCCACGTTTTTCACCAAAGTGACCCTAATCTTCATCTCCTTCAACAAATTCAAGCATTAAGGCTTCCCGGGTGACATTGGTGAGTTGCTCCATCACTTCCTTACAATTTTGAAGCATTCTTTCAAGCTATGGAGTGAATTAGGGTTTTATTACACATAAAACCCCCATTTTCAGAAATTGGACTTTAATCATGGCCATTCATGCTGCTCTTTATGCATTATGAATGCTTGAATGCTACACATAGCCATTCAATGCTATGCCTTGCATATTGGCATAAGTGAGCATAGCTTTGGGCACATTTGGGGGATTGAATAAAATGTTTTGGGTTGGAAGCCTGCTTTTTGGTGACCGTTTTCCATTGCCGGTTGCACGTTTTTGGTCATAACTCTCTCATACGAACTCCGTTTTTGGAGTTCTAGTACTCAAAACGACCGGCTCGTCGTCCTCTTCGAGACGAGCTATAGGTCTTGAGGTGCAGGATTCAGCAAGTGCTCTCTGTTTTCACTTTTGTACTGGATTTTCTAGTCCCGAGCAGGAATTCGCGCCCAGAACACGACCCGAGATCACCGCTATGTGACACTTGGATGTTGTTGATGTATGTGAAAATGTATTGACATTGCCATGAGTGGATGTGATGAAGGAAGCACTATGAACCATGTATTATGATATGAATGAGCATGAGTCATGCTATAAATCAATTGTAAGTCAACTCTACTCATTCATTTGAGCTTGTAACCACATTCCACTCACGATTGTACCCCACTTTATTCCTAGAATCTAGAATGAAGTAAGGGTACCTTGGCATTTGGAGGAGAGGCCAAGGGGAGAATGTCTTGAATCTTCCTTGCCGTTAGTGCCGGGTAACGCGGTAAGGAAGAGGATTAGGTACTTGGTGGTAAAGAAATGGCCTCAACCTTCACCTTGGATATAAACTTGGTGAAGGGGTGAGAAGTGCTTGGCCGGGAGATCGGCAAGCATCGACGCGCTTCATCGACCACTTCATTCGACTTGAGCAAACAAGCAAATCCTCTACATCGACTTCTTATGCAAAAAGGACAAAATTGATGCCATAAGGTCACATGCTCAGATGGAAAAATGATTGAGGATTGATTTGCTTACAGTGGTCAAATGCATAAGGATTTTAATACTTGATTGAGATGCTTTGATTTGATTGAGATTTGGTGCAAAAAGAGGGGAGACTATGGCAAAATTTTTGCAAAAATTGCCTACTTGCAGCCAGGACAAATCCTTGAATTTCTAGGGTTTTTCAAAAGCTTTTCAAATCTCTCCTGAAAGCCCTTCAATCTACCCGAAAACCTCTTTCAAACAAGCTAAAGGTCACTCAAATCGGAGTAGTATTGAGCGGTCAAAGTCAAGAGTTGACTTTCAGCTAGAACAATTGACTGGTCAAAGGCTGTTGACTTTTTCAAATCTATTTTTGGGGATCCTTACTCGCCTCGTCAAGAGCTTCGCATCGATATAAAGATCACCCAAATCGGATAAGAATTGAGCGGTTAACATCAAGAGTTGACTTTCAGCCGGTACAATTGACTGGTCAAAGGCTGTTGACTTTTTCAGATCTGTTTTTGGGGATTCTTATTCGTCTCGTCGAGAGCTTCGCGTTGATATAAAGATCACCCAAATCGGATACCGTTTGAATAGAGAAAAAAAAAATCAAGTAAGTGGTCTTTGCAAAGGGGGATTAATTAAGCGCATGGAAATGACTAGAGGAGGTCAAAACAAGGGAGCCCGGAATGAAAATGATCAAAGACAACCGGAAGCAATGATGGCAACGAGTTCATCAACGAGGAATGAAGAAAGTTCAACCATAAAAGCACCATCTCCAGATGAATCTCAGCCAATGGAAATGCCTCAATCTTTGGGAACTACTCCGCTAACAATGGACATGATGTTAATGGCTATGGAGAGTATGTTTCAAAGGATTGAAAATAACCAAACAAATCGGCAACAACAATTTGGTGAACACCTCATGGAACAGTTCGACAAGCGACACCACTACCTGGATGACGTGATGCAAAGAGGGTTAAAAGACTTGGAGAAAGCCATTAGTGCATTGGCTCCTCTCAAGCTCAACCAAGAAGCCGATATGAATGCAATGGATGGTGTACATTATGATGCCAAACATGATGGAAAGCCTTCTATGCCAGAAGAGAACAAAGTAAGACAAATGATGCCATCTCAAATGATGCCACATTCTTCTTACATGGACAAGGGCAAGAGACCTATGGGTGATGCTTCTTATGAGAGATCCAATGCCAGTATTCCAAGAACTTCATCCTTTATGCAAGATGCAAGAAGAGGGTATGAACAGAAGGGATTTAAAGATGCAGGTGATTGGCAATTGGAAGATGAGCAAATGCATAGACACTTGGGTGAAGGAAGAGGATTTGATGATCCAAGAGCACGGCAGAGGGGTTCAAGAATGCATGGTGATTTTAACAATGCTGTGAAGGACAAAATCATATTTAATAAGTTCAAAGGAGAATCAAATTCTATCGAAGACTTTGAAGAGTGGGCAAACAAGATGGATCTCTACTTCGAAATCAGCCCAAGGAGCGAGATTGCCAAAGTCTACTTTGCCTCACTTCATCTTGAAGGTTTTGCTCACACTTGGTGGAGGAGGAAGCAATCTCATGGTTATGTCATCACTACTTGGGAAGAATTCAAGAATGACATGGCAGAAGAGTTTACTTCTCGCATGCAAAGGGACAATCACATTGTGGAATGGGACAAGCTAGAGCAAATCACTACCGTGAAGGAATATTCTCATAAGTTTCTAAAGCTTCTATTATACTTGGACGACTTTGATGAGCATTATCTTGTTGTTAAGTATATAAGGGGCTTGAAAGCTCCTATTGGTGGTGATGTCAAGTCTCATGAATCCGCCACTTTGAAGAAGGCAATGATGCTTGCAGAAATTCATGAAGAAAAGTACTTGACAAAGTGGGCTAGCAAAGGGAATATCAAAGGGGAAGTGATCACAAGGACTGAAATGGGTTCTCATGCAAACACAAGACCTAACCTTCCAAGATTTCCTACCGTGTATGGTAGAGGGTCTAATAGACTTCCATTGAAACCACCATTTATGTCCAACAAAGCTACATACAATGAGTCCAAGCCAGCAAATGGGGGTTCAAAAAGCAAGGTTATCAAGGAGGACCGTTTGCATGAAATGAGGCTCAAAGGTCTATGTTTCAAATGTGGAGAAAAATGGAACAAGGATCACTTCAAAGTATGCAAATCCAAGGATATGTCCATAAGCTACATTATCACTGAGGACAATGCTAATCATGAGGAGGAGGAATTCCTTGAATGCAATGATGCCTTAGGATGGGGAGATCCTCATGAGGGTGGAGGTTCTCATGATGATGGTTTTGATGAAGAAAATCCCGAGTTTCCTTTTGATCCGGGTGGGAAACTAAAGTTTGCTCATGACAAAATGGATGATGGGATGCCTCTATGCTTGTGGGATGAAGACAATAGTGCACATACTACCTTGTGTACAATCTCTCATGATGCTTATGCGGGAAGTAAGGGTGCCAACACATTGAGATTGAAGATCAAGGTGAATGGGAGAATAGCATATGCACTCATTGATACTGGAAGCACGCATAGTTTTGTCAATAAAAGGTCTTTGAACACTCTCAAAATGCAACCAACTTCTTTACCAAACAAGCACATGGTGCAAGTGGCCAATGGTGATTCAATGAGTTGCAATATGAAGTGTCAAAGTACAGAATTGGAGTTGTCCAAGAACTACTCTTGCAAAGTTGATCTTTTGGTGATTGAGTTGGGACCAATTGACATAGTACTTGGATGTGATTGGCTGTCCACTTTGAACTCTTTTACCATGAACTTACAGAAAAGTTTCATGAGTTTTGTGCATCATGGAAGGGTTATTACATTGAATGGAATGCAAGGGTCCAAGCTCTTCATGATCAATGCTACTCAAATGAAGAAAGAGTTCAAGAAAGAGGGCTATGTTTATGTACTACAGCTTTGCAAAGAGGAAGATAATAGCAAAAAGGATTGCATCGAAAATGTGGACATGGTTAAGCTACTCAAGGATTATGAAGATGTGTTTACCATGCCAAAATCAATGCCGCCAAAGAGGAGTGTTGATCATGCTATTGATTTGGAACCAAATGCCAAACCAATCAACAAGCCTCCCTATCGTTTGTCAAAGGTTGAAAAGGAAGAGGTGGCAAAGCAAGTCAAAGAACTCATTGACATGGGATGGGTTGAACCAAGTCAATCTCCTTTTGCTTCTCCGGTGCTACTTGTGAAGAAAAAGGATGGTACTTTTCGCATGTGCATTGATTACCGTGATTTGAATAAGATCACCATCAAAAATCGATTTCCAATACCAAGGGTGGATGATCTTTTGGATGAGTTGAAGGGTGCCACATGCTTTTCAAAGATTGATTTGCGTTCCGGATACCATCAAATAAGGATGAAAAGTGGTGATGAGTTCAAAACAGCATTTCGTACAGAAAGGGGTCTTTACCAATTCATGGTTATGCCGTTTGGATTATGCAATGCACCGGCAACTTTTCAAGCATTGATGAACAAAGTGCTTCAACCTTTTCTCTACAAGTTTGTATTGGTCTTTTTCGACGACATACTTATCTATAGCAAAGATGAGGAAGTGCATTTGAAACACGTGAAAGAGGTTTTGGAGGTCTTGAGGCAAAACAAGTTGTATGTTAAGGAGACAAAATGTACCTTCATGGCACATGAGGTGGAATATTTGGGTCACATTGTGAGCAAGGATGGCATTTGTGTGGATCCAAAGAAAGTGGAATATATTAGGAATTGGCCGGTTCCTTCAAACACTACTCAATTGAGGGGATTTTTGGGGTTATCTTCATTCTATAGGCGCTTTATTGCCCACTATGCAGAAATTGCAGCCCCAATGACGGATAAATTGAAGAAGGAAACCTTCTTTTGGGATGCCATTGCCAACAAAAGCTTTGAAGATATGAAGAAGATGCTCACATCAGCACCTATTTTGGTATGTCCAGACTTCACCAAACCTTTCACAATAAGGGCGGATGCAAGTGGAAGAGGGATTGGTGCGGTACTTTACCAAGACCATGGAGTCATTGCTTATGAAAGTAGAAAGCTGAATGACAAAGAAAGAGAACTCCATGTGTATGAGCAAGAGATGATTGCTATACTCCATGCTATCAAGAAATGGCACCATTACTTATATGGGAGTCATTTTTATGTGAGAAGTGATCATAGGGTGCTGAAGTATTTCCTCACACAACCCAATTTGTCTCCTAAGCAAAGAAGGTGGGTAGCAACACTACAAAACTATGATTTTGAAATCACATACACAAAGGGCAAAGAAAATGTGGTTGCCGATTCCTTGTCTCGTATGTGGGCCTGCTCATTGTATGCTATTTCTGAGGTGCATAAAGATTGGATCATGGAGATACAAGAAGAGTACTTGTTTGATGAAGAAACCTCACAAATAGTGCAGAAATTACAGCAAGGTGTATGTGAAGAGTTACCCCATTATGAGCTGAAGAATGGTCTCCTCTACTACAAAGGAAAAGTCTACTTGGTTCCTACTTCATCATTTATCAAGAAGATCATGGAAGAGATGCATTGTACTCCTATGGCTGGTCATTTGGGTGTCTACAAAACCTTTGATGCAATAAGGAAAAGTTTCTTTTGGAAGGGGATGTGGAAGAGCATTCATGCTTATGTAAGTGGGTGCCGGTCATGTCAATTGAACAAGGATCCTACACATAAACCGGGAGGTTTGCTTCAGCCATTGCCCATTCCCGAAGGCAAATGGAGTCATATATCAATGGATTTCATTACTAACCTTCCGCGCACAAAGAAAGGGTGGGACAGCTTGTATGTTGTGGTGGATAGATTGACCAAAGTGGCCCATTTCATTCCTTCCAAGGTCACATATTCAGCCCAAAATGTTGCCAAGCAATTTGTTGATGGGGTTTTCAAGTTGCATGGTATGCCGTCACAAATTGTGAGTGATCGCGATGTCAAATTCATGAGCACTTTTTGGAGAACATTGTTTGAATATATGGGAACCAAGCTTACTCCAAGCACCGCCTATCATCCCGAAACCGATGGTCAAACAGAAAGAGTAAACAAATGGGTGGAAACATATCTACGCCACTATTGTCATGATACTCAAAGCACATGGGATGATTGGTTACCTTTGGCTGAGTTTGCTTACAACTCAACATATCATGTGAGCATTGGCATGTCACCCTTTGAGGCTTTATATGGTTACAAGGTCAATTTGCCTATGTTGGTGGGTACATATGAGACTTCTAACCATAATGCCAAGGAGGAAGCTGAAAGGATGCAAGCTTTGTTGCAACAATGCAAAAGTAATTTGAAGGTTGCACAAGAGAAAATGAGACAATATGCCAATGTTCATCGAAGACCATTGGAATTCAAACTGGGAGATTGGGTTCTTTTGAGAATACCAAAGTCAAGATATGCGTCTTTGAAGGGAAGCACAAACACCAAACTAGCTCATCGCTATTATGGTCCTTATCAAGTGATACGAAGAGTTGGGGAGGTTGCATATCAACTCTTACTTCCATCTACAACAAAGATTCATGATGTGTTTCATGTCTCTCACTTGAAAGGATATGTGGGTATGATCGATCAAATGGTTGATGAGTTACCTCCAATGAATGAAGAGGGAATGATTGAATACATTCCAGAAGCTATCTTGGGTACAAGGAAAAAGGTACTTCGCACTCGTACCTTGGTGGAGTATCTTGTTCAATGGAAGGGTTTACCTAAGGAAGAAGCTTCATGGCAACCTATTTCAGCATTGGAGGGATATGAAGCATTGATAGAGCAATATGGGTTGGTGTAAATTCAGCCACATGGAACATTCTTCTCCGAATTTGGGGTATTCATTTGAGGTTTCGAGGACGAAACCATTGGGGAAGGGATGGTTTGTAAGAAAGCATTATGGGCCCAAGGCCATGGACAACTAGTAAGTAGGTGTGAACTCTTGGGTGGAGTATAAATACCAATGTAAATGGGATTATGGCTCATTCATGATAATGTTATCTGTTCCAAGAATCAATGGTGAGCTTCTCCCGTGAGATGCTAAGTGGTGACTCCTTCATGAGCCACTCCCTTGGTGAGGGACTAACCCACCCCTGTTACTTTCTTTCAATGCATCTTTCTACGCATAGAAATTAAATTCAATGAAAACAACACTTTTATAATAAAAATTTCCATTATGCATCTTTCTATGCATAGAAATCAAATTCAATGAAAACAACACTTTTACAATAAAATTATTTCCATTATGCATCTTTCTATGCATAGAAATTAATTTTAATAATTTAATATCATTGATATCCATGCATATTAATAGGTTAATATATATACATGGAGTAAATTAGAATATTTCTTTTAGAATGCACAAATGGTGGGAATTACTCTTTTAGAATAAGATAAAAATAAACTTTCTTTTCCACCAAATTCAAGAAAATTTTACCATAACCTCCTTTGTATTGCTGACCATTTCTCAATTTTTAACATTCTCTTTTCTATTTAAATTAACCCCAATTAGATATAAAGGACTCTAATCTACATAATTTTTAATTTTCAAGAGAGTAAACAATAAGAAAAGTTTAATCAATCTATTTGTTAATCATTCTAGGATGAAGAAAGGGTGAATTGTAAAGAAGAGAAGGGGATGGCCTTTTCATCAAGGCATAGCATCAGAATTTACTTTAATCAACTATAAAAAAATAAGAAAATCAAAAAATCGTAGACTTGAAATTAAAAAGTAGAAATTTTTAGCTTACATGGAGTTGTAAGCTTTCCTTTGGCTTGAGGGATTGAGGGTTCTACTCTTGTTTGAAGCAAGAGTGGCCACCAATTACTTTGAAGAGGATTAAGCCAAAAACAATTAAATTATCAAGAAAATTCAATGTAATTGGCTCTCTGGGTAGGAGTAGAGTAACAGTGCATAAACACACTATTACATGTTAGCCTAATACCGGCGCTTATACCGACGTCATTCAACGGGGTCTAAAAAAGCCCCGTCATCGGTATAAACGCCGGTATAAGCGCCGAAACCATAGCGTCGATATAAGCGTCGGGTCACAATACCGGTGCCTATACCGATGTCTATACCGATGCTCACCGGGGATAATACCGACGCCTATACCGGCGCCTATAACGACGCCTATACCGGTGCATATACTGGGGTGTATACCGGGCTCTATACCGACGCCAATACCGAGAGATATACCAATGAATATATCGACGCCAGTACCGGGGAATATACCGACGCTGTACCAAAAAAAAATTTTGGACAGAATAGTGCTGCCTGGCTGTTGCGTGGCTGCCTGCAATGAACAGGATCAACAACAGCAAACAGACAGCACCATTCTGTCTAAAATAGAGCACAAAAACAACCGTGCTCGTTAATAGAAGCCTTCCCCTTTGTAAAATGTTAATAGTGTACACTATTAACCTTTTACAAAGGGGAAGGCTTCTATTTATAGGAAAAAGTGAGCCTCTAACCAAATAAACTGATTCTAGAATTTTCCAGATCAGTTTGGTCAATTTTTGACCATTTTTGGGTCAGTTTAGCTTACTTTTTGGATCTAGTTGAAACAGGAGAGAGGAGAGATGAAAATATCTCATTATTTTTTAGTTTAAAACTCCTCCATACGTGTGAAATAGGTGCCTCCTTCATGAGGGGAGATCCTCACACTGAGGTGTCAAAAATGCATCATTTCCTCTAAATATCTCTTCGTTTTTAACTAATAAACCTTGTCCTTAGTCAACTCTTTATCTTATGTGAGCATTTACTCATTTTTGGGGGGATTTTCTTTTATTCTTCAATTTATCTCCTCCCTACATTTGGATTAATCTTATTGGTCCATAGGAACCTTAATTGGTAATTTAAAAATTTCTGAAAATCCGGACCCTTAGGCGCTAAGGTCCTTTATACCTATTTTTAATTAATTCCAATCGCACATTGGAAGTTCTTTTTGAATTTCTATTTTAGGGAAAATTATTTTAGACACTAGAAGGATTTTTATATCCAAAAATATCTCAATTTTGAATTACCTCCCTCTAGACATTTTCTCTCTCCAAGCCAAAATAGATAGAAACAAGATCTGATTTTATTTTGAAAAGGGGATTGATTACAGGGGGAGAAACTGGACATCCTGAGGGGATGGAGAGGAATCTTACATACATTAGAGTTTATCTTATGTATGGTCAATTCATACTTTGACACGTAAATCATACAGGGTAATCATTGTATGACACGTGGCAATCTTGTCCATATGTTATATGTACCTTATCTATACAACTTACTTGCACATGAATAATATGTTATTTGTACCTTATCTGCACAACTTATTTGTACACGAATAATATGTTATATGTACCTTATCCATATAACTTACTTGTACACACGAGTAATATGAAAAGTGAATAGACAATTCTAACTGTTCGAGTACTATCTCTTATTGTCTATCGATCATTTTATATATTATATGTGGATAAGCTCCGCCCCATACATTTACATCAGTACATCGAACAACTTCATCTTGTATACATACAAATTAAAAAGTACGTCGAACCACTGAGCCAAAGTAGACATGTATGTTTATACTTATACACAGATAATATGAAAAGTACATAAATAATTCTTATTGTTTCTAGTTGTCCATTGGTAATTTTTATTTTGTATGCTAATATTAATCCATTTCTAGGGTTAACAAGAGCTACTACCATTATCTTATATCAAGGAGTCAAGGTATATACACCACCAAAAGGTTATACATTTAAGATATGAAGCAATGGTGTCCAAATCTATAACTTGGACAGGCGTGCGTAATGGTCCTATGGAATACTTATGGTGATTTTCGCTTTAAGAGTGTGTGGTAACAAGTTAGGATGAAGTCTCAGTGATGTACTTCATGGATATATTATGAGAGTAGTCATTGTAATAGCATTAGGCCTCTTATAAGCCTAAAGTGCCCGATCGGCCACAGTTTAAGTGAGTGTGAACACTTATGGCCATGTATATAAGTGAATATCTCTCATAATACAAAGGACTCTCCCATTGTGCAATAGAGTCTTGCTCTTGCTAATCCTCTTATTAATCTCTCTCTAATATGCATGCTAGTGAGTGTGTGAGTGAAGTGAGGTGAGAGGAGGGACAATTACATGTAGTGCAACGTGGCGGTGTGACAACGCTCTTGGGAGGCACGGTGGAATTGCTTCTCAAGAAGTTGTAGAGCTTGGAGACCTCAAGGGTTATGAGCTCAGCCATTGGAAAGATCCTCACACGATAGTTGCGATTCACCAAGTAATCTCTTGTTGGATGTGTTTCAAGGGGGGTTTGGGTGAGCCATAACATTTTTGGGGCCACTACCAGGGAGAAGAGAAGGAAGGATTTGGAGGAACGTTGCTCTTGCTAATCCTCTTGTTAATCTCTCTCTCTAATATGCATGCTAGTGAGTGTGTGAGTGAAGTGAGGTGAGAGGAGGGACAATTACATGTAGTGCAATGTGGCGGTGTGACAACGCTCTTGGGAGACGCGATGGAATTGCTTCTCAAGAAGTTGTAGAGCTTGGAGACCTCAAGGGTTATGAGCTCAGCCATTGGAAAGATCCTCACACAATAGTTGCGATTCACTAGGTAATCTCTTGTTGGATGTGTTTCAAGGGGGGTTTGGGTGAGCCATAACATTTTTGGGGCCACTACACTAGGGAGAAGAGAAGGAAGGATTCGGAGGAACGTAGACATAATCATCAGAATGAGATTGTGTTTCTCAATTCCTCATCTGATTCATTGAAGTGACATTCATCTGGTTGTGCTTGGGGAACTTTTTCAGGAATAGCTACTGATTGTGAGGTTGTGGTATTGGACTTTGTTGGTGAGGATGGAGCTGAAGGGGTAGATGCTTTATCGAAGTCGATCATTGATATGTGGATGGTAGGTCATTGTGTAGAGGGGCTTGTGGAAGAGGCTTATAACTTTCTGCATTCAACATCATTGATGTGTAGATGGTAGGTCATTGTGTAGAGGGGCTTGTGGAAGAGGCTTATAACTTTCTGCGTTCAACATCATAGAAATCCATTAAGGTTGGATCGTCTTCCATGCAGTATGGTATTGTCAACTTTGTGTCATTGATGACCATATCGCTATAGCAAAGCATAACGGTGCTTGAGCAGCAATGGTCCATTTATGCCCCAAGATCAAATCTATTTCCAATACATACTCAACCACCCAAAACTTGCAAGTAAGGGGATTAGTTTCAATATACATTGTATGTTCAAAGTACCCCAAACATGGCATGTTCAAGTCTTGCGTAAAGGGAATTCTTTCAGGTGAGCCATGAGTGTTAGTTGATCTAACAAATCCCATAACTCGAGGGTCATGAGATTGTATTCTCATGTTGGATAAAGTTGTGCTTGAGCATCATAGAAATCCATTAAAGTTGGATCCTTGTCCTTGCAGTATGGTATTGTCAACTTTTTGTCGTTGACCATCATGATGACTGTATCGCTAGCAAAGCACAGTGGTGCTTCGGCAGCAATAAGTCCCACCCCATACATTTACATCGGTATGTCAAATAAGTTCATCTTGTATGCATGTAAATCAAAAAGTGTGTTGGACAATTGATCCAAATAAGACATGCATGTTTATAATCATTTTGTATGCATACATTTCTAATCATATAACATTAGACAGCTTCAATTATATAATAGTTCATCTTGTACGCATATGTTTACAAGAAAAAACAAAACTCCCAAAGATCAAAAATTTTAACTTTTCTAGATTTAGAGTACCTTATAAGTGTTGTAAAAGCTTGAGCTTTCTGTGAGAAATGGTTCAAACCTATAGTCTAATAGGACGAGCTCTTTGATGAAAAGTTAAGAGAAGATGCAAGGGACCTTCAAACCTAAGGAAAGTTAAGAGAAGATGCAAGGGACCTAAGGAAATTGGGGAGGACAAATTTGAAACTTTAGAGCTAAGACCAAGTAACTTGGGAAGGACACCTTTAACTTTGAAATTGTGCAAAACAAAATAGAGTTACGAACACATGAGTTAGTGTCAAAAACCCAATCAAGGAGGAAGATGTTTTATTGTCTTTGGAAGGTTTTATGGAATAAGAGCTTTATAAGTATATCTAACAAAAGTAGGAAGAAGAAAGATCAAGATTATCGCATCTTAGCTACAGCAATAGTCAAACTCTTGAGTTAAACTACTGCAATGCAACGAAGTGCCTTAGAAGTACCTACATTGGAGCAAACAATGATAGAGATAATTAATGAATTTTTAAGGGAGCTTAATAATCCCTAAGATTCTTGGTTTTTCTAACTTTAACTTAAAACTCTTTATCATCAGGGTGATGAGGCTCAAGATAAGGGGAAATGAGTGAAAACCCAGCTCAAAATTAAAAAACAGTTTGTGAAAATTTCACTAGAAACCTCTAGTATAAACTTCAAGAGTGAGAAGAGTGGTCACAATGGGAGTGAGAGAGACTGACAAAGATGAGAACTATGGGAATGATAATTTGATATTTCATCCCCATGTTCCTTTCATAACAATGGAGTTCAAACATTAGCCATGATGACTACAAGGAGAAGACCTACATTCGAAACCCCAAGAGCTAATTTTGCTCCTATAACACCACATTTTGTACCTATGACACCATTTTATGTGATGCCAGGTGGTGTACCACAGACCCCAACCCCTCGAGCTACAGAAGATATGTTGAGAATGGCTGAACAAATAGGAAGGGAGTTGGCTAGAGAAGTTGGTAGAGGAACAAGAATACATCAAATCAAGCCAACTCAAGTGGCTTAACAAATTTCATGGTGAGGCACCATTTAGAGATCTCTTGCCCAATGTCTATGAGACCTATGGTGATATGGATGATGTGATAAAAGTTAGATCATTTGGAGAGCACGTGAATGGTTTAGAGCTCTGAGAGCTAAGGAGAAGGTAAGCTTTGAATTTTTGAAAGGATTATTCATAGTTACATTTACTCTAATAGGAGAAAAATATAGAGTCTAACAACTTAGGTTTGTAATATTACTCAAAATGAGAATAAAATGGTGTGAGCATTAGTTGCCCGTATATGAAGCATCAAACTCAAAGATGTGAGCCAAGAGAATGTGATATTAAAAAAATTAATGGGATTATGTGATCTATGTCTTCATGATCATGTGATTGCGAGTGGAAACAACTTGTTATCTAGTCATTCAACTAACATTATGAAGAGTAGACCTCTTCAGCTCTATCCAACCATGCAACCAATTTCATTCAAGCAACTTGTTGTCCCTAGTCATTCAACTACTAGATAATAACATGAAGGATACAGTCAGAAGCATTTTGAAGAGAAGACCTCTTCAACTGCATCAAAGGCTATCCATGAAACCAATTTCATTCCTAAAGAGTGTAAACCATTGCTTAGATAACTACTAAACTAAGTGTAGCTCTATTGTGGAGAGCTAACTATGGCTCTATTGGAGAAAATGGAACCAATGCTGAAAGTTGGTGAGGCACAAGATAGTGTAAGCAATGCTTACATGTTTGAGAGATCTAGTGTGGTGTGTAATCTGTCATGCTAATTTGCTACATCAAAATTACATGTCCGTAATGTCCTCACTTAAGACAAAGGCTTAACTTATTTTTGTGTTGGGATAATCATGATGCCAATTCATGTCATTATATCCTAGAGCATTATCATACCAGCAAAGATCACCACAAGGACAAACTATAGCTATCACACAAACACAAATGCCAGTTGTTTGCGGGGTGTAGTGAACAAACAAAGGAGGAGTAGCCTTCTAAATATCACTCTTGGTTTTTTTTTAAAGGACAAGTAGAAAAGCTCGTTATTTTCTCTTGGAAGCTTGCCCATAAGCTTACCAAAAAATCACACCCATATGAAGGGAACATCCGAGGGTAATATCTGACAAGGAATATTGCTAGACTTATTGTATTTTTATTATCTAAAATCACTGTGCCCATAGGATTTCTTTCATAGAGAAATCCAAGTCTTTGGAAGGATTTGGATATGGATAGCAAGAAGTGCCGACACTATTGAATGATTTCCTTAATAACAACGAGTATTATTTAGTAACTTGAAGGACATAATTTAGCCACAACATAACAATAAACAAACTTGGTGATTATTTTGAGTAGGACCACGCAAATGAAACTCTACCAATTGTGTGTAGAAGGATGGAAGGCCACATCAATCCTAGATGGAGGTCATAGAGTTATAATTGTTGTAACTAAGCATTACTAGGAAATATGAGAAAAACCACCTCATCTCATAGAGGAAATTCACAGTTGCCCTTGCATCATCATTGATCCTTGCTATTTTGGCCTCCCATTTTATAAAATAGCTAATTGCCACTATGATGACATGCCTAACCTATGTGCCCCTATGGTAAACGATTTTGATTGGCCCAATAAAATTGATTTCCCACTATTCAAATGGTTGTTGATTGGTTTAAGGGGCATCCTATCCAACACTTGATTGTACCCCCTTGAATCCAAATGGCATAACCTTGTTTATATATATTCCTTAGTCGATATATTGTAGAACAAACATCGTCACATTATACACATCATCAACTTGTATACATATACTCCCCATTCGATTACAAAAGTAGTTTTGTGCCAATCCTTAGGGTTGGTGAGCACTTGATTGTACCCCCTAAATCCATCCAAGAAGCTATACACTTTCAAACTAGCTACTATTCAAGGATATCCTTTGTGAATGGTAAGGAGTAATGGTCCCTCTCAGCGGTGAATGCATTTAGCTTATTCAATATGACACATATTATGAGTTTTATGTTCTTCTCGGGAGTATGACAATTGGCGATGTGCTCGATTTCATAAATAAATCCTGCATCATGCAGTTTTTTTGTATCTCTTCCTTGATCATCTCTACATAGTCAATATTGGTTTTGTAAGGCCCATGAGCTACTGGCTTAGCAACATCCATCGTGGATATAATATGCATTACCACCTATCGCATGAGCTGGTGGCATAGCATTATCCACTAGGGATATAATATGCATCACCACCTGTCCTTGCATATCCTTGTAGCTCCATGCAACATAGTCTTTGAATTCCATTAATAAGACTTCAAGCTCTATAAGATTTTCATCCTCGATAAGTCTTCTCCCACATACACTTGCTTGGGATCCTCACCTCGTATGCTAGATCCATGTCCTTGGTTTTGGAAAGACCATCAAAAGCAACCCCCTTTAGAAGGTGTTCTCTTAGCCTTGGGAAGGGCTATCACCACATCCCCTTCAATAAAGCTCTTAAAATGTTTTGGGACATCTATTTTTGTCACCTTTGCATCCCTCTAGAAGTGGATAACCTTGTGGAAGATGAGGTTCATGATTCCACCTTGTAGATAATTAAATCCATAACATGCCAAGATGACATATCCACACTTATGCCATTGGCATGGTTCGTGAGATTATGGTTGATATGTTTCTAATGGTTTATAGGCTATATGACCTCTTTGGTTACTACAGCTATAGTACAAGCTCATATAGTCATGTTTACACTATGGACCTTGTGTGTTTTAGTAGTAGAGTACTTTCCCTTATAGTATGTACTCATATCTTTATGTTATGGTTGTAGAGAAGTGAAGAAAATCGAGCATCCATCTCCCTCTTATGTGCTTGTCTACTCAGTGTGTGTGTGGTGTGTGTGTGTGTGTGTGTGTGAAGAAGTTTACTTGTTTTGCAAAGGAGCTCCAACTCACCCTCCCCCCCGTATTCTTCTCATGTTATCAGAGCATCAGTTTGCATAAATGAACTCAAGAGGTAAACAAAGGAAGTGGTACATGGGTAAGGGTAATTCCATCTCTTTCCTTTTGATTCACAAGGAAACCTTTACAGGTACTTGATAGTAAAGGAGAGGCACAGTAAGAGGGGACACTATCATATTTTGGGAAACATTCTTCTATGAAGGAAAAGTGTATCGTGTATTGTAACCAAATCCAATGGCCTTCCTTCGAGGACCATTTTGGCCTTGCCAGATTTCCATAATAGGCACTCAAGGAAAGCGTCCCGGACAGTGATAATTTTTTGCTGTGCATATTTCGCATAGACATTTATGCATAGCTGTTGATTTGAAGTGCCTATAGAGATTTCAAGATTTGCACATTACGGCAGATGTATGTTAATGTGATTTGTTTTCGTAAAGTGGCTACGAAGAAAGCCATAATTAGGGCTAATTAGGATGTAGTCAAATTGTTTATAAGTGTTATGGCTCACCCTAACCATCCTTGAAACACATCCAAAAAGAGATTACCTGGTGTCCTGAGGATCTTTCCAATGGCCAAGCTCGTAATCCTTGAGGTCTCCAAGCTCTACAACTCCTTGAGAAGCAATTCCACCACATCTCCTATGAGCGTTGTCACACCACCACGTTGCACTACGGGTCCTCGTCCCTCCTCTCACCTCACTTCACTCACACACACACTCACTAGCATGCATTAGGGAGAGAGATTAGCAAGAGCAAGACTCAATTGCACAATGGGAGAGTATATTGTATTATGAGAGATATTCACTTATATACATGGCCATAAGTGTTCGCACTCACTTAAACTATGGTCGGGAGGGCCCTTTAGGCTCATAAGAGGCCTAATGCTATTACAATGACTACTCCCATAATATATCCATGAAGTACATCACTTAGGACTTTATCCTATCTTGCTACCACACACTCTTAAAGTGAGAATTGCCCATAAATACTCTGTCACACCATTACAGGCGCCCGTCCAAGTTGTAGTTTTGGACACTATTGCTTCATATCTTGAGTGTATGACCCTTTGGTGTATCTACCGTGACCCCTTGATGTAAGATACTGGTGGTGGCTCTTGTTAATCCTAGAATTGGATTAACATCCCCCCTTCCTAATGATCATCGCATCCGCATGATCATTAGGAAGGGGGGATGTTCACGCGATCATCGCATCCACATGATCGCGTTGAAGACCTTTGTGTGGGGAGAATGAACAAGCTTTGTTGAACGGCTTTGATGTTGAATGACGTTCAATGGTCTTTGTTCCTCTGGAGAAATTAAGAAAAGCTAGTTAACAAATGAAGAGGTTAGTGGTTTATTGCAAATTCCTAAATAGGTTGGGGGTGGGGTTTTTTGCGAACGATTGCATTTTTATATTTGTGTGAGCCTTTTTTTTGCTCGATTTGTTTTTGGCAATCATCGGCAAGGTTACATGTGATTTTTGACAGTGGGGACACTAAGAGATGTTAATAATGGGAGAGAAGAGAGAGAAGGATCCGGAGGAACGTAGACTTAATCATCATAACGAGATGGTGATTCTTAGTTCTTCATTTGATTCATTGAAGTGACATTCATCATTTGAAGTAATTGGCTTGTGATGATGTCCCTTTGTGTGGTAGGATTCTTGTCAAATGTTGTTGAGTAGGACCTGATCCTGTCTTCTTCTGTTCATGTGCTTTTTATGTTTTTATGCATTTTATTTAAGTGCTCTTATGAAGTAGATTTACATGAAGTACGAGAATTGAGTCATATAGACTCTTATTGAACTGCTCTGTGTTGAAGTAGCCAATTGTTGGTGAGGATTGAAAGAATTACGTCGACTTGCGAGGCTAATATAGATATCTTCGAAGATAATTGATTTGTGAAGATGGTGGCATTGTTTGGAGAGGTTTGTAATTTGAAGGAAAATTCAAGGTGATGGGTTATACTATTAACCAGGCTTTTGCCCACCATGCCCCCCCCACCCACGAATGTACCTATAAGTTGTTGATGCTGGGGCTTTGGTGCAAATGTTCTCCAGTGCATGAGTATGGATACGTACTCATGGAGCAGCTGCTACGTTAATTGAGCCAAAAGAATAGCAATAAGCTTAACAATTATATAGTGGCTATTGCGTGATATAGCTTAATCCGTTGATGAGGCTTAAATCGTGACAGTGTTGGTTCTTAAGCCGTGAGACTGTATTTCTTGAGAAACCTGAACTCGTGAGATTATAAGATTTTTGGTCCTGAGGGGTTATTTCGTGAGATGGCCTAATTCAGTGAAGTTGCAGGTTTTGACCTCGAGGTTTTTTTTTGTGTGTAGATTTTATGGGTCATCTAGGTCATGATTTGCAAGCAACAGCTTCTTATGCACTCATTTCTCACTTCTAGAGGGGTGACAAGAGCATTGTTATTTTGTTCTTAATGTGCTCCTAAGTCTCTGTATTGATTCTTGAATTTGTTTGCTGAAATGATGTCGAGGCAGTAGGGAAGATTGCTGATTGTTTGCTTGAACAGACAAGCTCTTGTGTTGGTGTTGAACGCATGAGAGTGGTTGAGTTACTTGATGTTGCTTGGGCCTCCATTCTTGGCGAACTTTAGGTGAAGTTGTTGGGGTTGAAGTCGGTGGTGAGGTTTTCTTCACATTGTTTAATTTTGGCAACCATATGATGGAATTACCATCATAGTATCCTTGTTGAAGTACATACACAGGCACCCATCTTTGATGAACACTGTAATTTGGTGGCCAATGTGCTTGGTGTTGAGGCTTTCTTCTTTGTGCAAGCTTAGGGAACTTTGTGATGCGCTTGGGGACCCAAGCTTTGGTATTTCTTTGGTAGTACCCCTGTGTGTGCAGCAGTGTTTTTGGTACCCACACTTGATGAGTGTGTTTTGGAGTACCTTTCTTTTTCCTTAGCATCCGAGTGTTGCGTTGGGGAAGAGGTTTTGATTGTCAAGGCACCCAAATTTTATTGGCACAAGTAGCTGCTTCTCCGCCCACATTTTGATACTATTAAGATATCGTTATTTCGGTAGTCTTAGTGGAGTTTTTTTTGGGTTGGTGTGGAAGGTTTGAGGCCCTCCTTGACTTTAGTTGACGCCGAGGTTGCAAGTTTGAGACTCATGGGCATTGTTGATGATGATGAGGTTAGAGTCTCTTGTGGAGTGGCTATGATGAGACGAGGCCTTTGAGCATGTGGTTGTCTCCTTTGGTGAGGTTTGTTGATGAAGATGCATAGGTTCCGGGGTCTTTCCTTTGAGTTTCTTGTTAGAGATAGATGGTTTGGTTGTGGGAACTTCTTTTGGAATAGCTGCTATACTGATTATGAGGTTTTGGCATCGAATTTCGTAGGAGTAGATGCTTTATCGGAGTCGATCATTGACGCAGATGGTAGGTCATTGTGTATAGGGGTTTTTGTAGAAGAGGCATGTATCCTTTTGTGTTCAGCATCATAGATATCCATTAAAGTTGGATCCTCTTCCTTGCAGTATGGTATTGTCAACTTTTTGTCGTTGACCATCACGATAAATCTATCACTAGTGCAAAGCACATTGGTACTTGGGCAACAATAGTCCATTGATGCCCCAAGATCAAATCTGCTTCCAACACATACTCAACCACAAAAAACTTGCAAGTGAGGGGGTTAGTTTCAATATACATTGTATGTTCAAAGTATCCCAAACATGGCATGTTCAAGTCTTGTGTAAAGTTTATTCTTTCAGGATGTGCCGTGAGTGTTGGTTGACCTAATAAATCCCATAGCTCGAGGGTCATGATATTGTGTTCTCATGTTGGATAAAGATGTGCTTGAGATGTGATTTTATTTGAAATTTTCAATCCCACCAGCTCTTGCAAGGTTTCTTCCTCCCATAATAGCAATTGTACATTGCCTACAGGAGTGTTCAAGGCGACTATTTGCATGGATTTATCTAGTGAATACAATGATTCACCTATCCAAGTTCCGCCAAGGATGACATCATACTCAAGGGAATCTAGGGTAACATGGAATATAAATTCCATATCCCCACATCGATTATTTGAGTAGTGTAGCTAAAGTAACCTAGAACTTCAATGTTTTGTCCATTGGCTCCTCTTGCAAGACTATTGCTTGTAGAGATGAGTTTAGGTTGTCTCAATGACACCCAAGTGTCTATTGTGACGATGTTATGACTAGCTCGAAGGTTAATCTCAATGCGCGTTTGCGCTTAACATCATTGCCTCTAGGGAAATCCAACCATACCATGATAGAATCTCCCAAAAGAACCATGGGTGTTTCGGTTATTGTCTCGACTTCAGATCCCGTTTTTGTTTCATATTCACATTCACTTTCATCCTTTGTTTGGGTCTCAGCTTTTTCAAGAGTACCCAATGCATACACTAGCACAGTTGGCCCTCTGACAATTCTTAATGAGGGCTATTTGGAAACTTGCGAATCTTCACAGTCCTATTTTATGGAGTTCGTTATGTCCTTGTATAACTTAGGTTGAGCCCTTAAAGGTGCAAGTGCTGATGTGATGCTCGCTTTATCACATGAGAGAAGGGCATTCCTCCAAATGAGGTTTTGAGAGACTGTTTTAATCTTATAAGGGAATTATCGAATTCCTCACGTGCTTTCTCAAGCGTATAATTCGTACAATATGTTTCAAATGACTCTTCTGTAGAGAGTATGTCTTCCTCTCGAAAGGGAATGCGGTACTCCTCTATGCTTTGTATTTTGGTTGCTCTTTTAGGATTGGCATTATGAGGCTCAATCACAACCGGGGACCCTATAAGACATTCAACCAAGTTAAGCATGCTCTCCTGAGCTTGCTTTTTGCGTTCCGTATATGTCATGTGATCACTATTATCCCTTGGGGTGGTTGGGTGTTCTAGTTTCTTGATTGGTCTATATGGTGCACTTAGTGAAGAGTAAGAACTTGTTTCATCCTCACTTAGTGATGTACTAGAACTTGTTTCATTTTCTGACTTTCGTTGGGTTGTCAGTTTTTCATTATGTTTACCCATGCGACGAGATCGAATTTTCTTTTGGGTTTTTGTATCCTGTGTCGCACATATGGGTGTTGAGGTTTATGTGGTGAGAGTCTGCATCTTGTATAGCTTTTGGCTCTTTTATGTTTATGTCCATTTTTGGGTTTATGTCCTCTATACATACTCCTTTTCCGTGTCTTTTAATTTGACCTTGGTTTCGAGACAGTTTATTGTCTTCTGTTTTTCTTGCTTTTAGAAGGTTTTACTCCTTCTTTTGGATTCGGTTTTGAAGCATGTTCTTCTACCCATATTGAGCTATTGTCTTTTGCGTTCCTTTTGACTGTTTCTCATGCCTTGGCTTGTAAGCATGTAAGCACATTCAAGGGCACCGTGGACAATTTCCCGTTTTGTACACTTAAGATGTTAAGAGTTGTATTTTGTGAGACAAGTTGCATTGAAGCAACTTGTCTTGGGCAATCTTGGAACATGTGATCAATGCCGCATCGTTCACACATGGGTCGTAAGGTGTCAATGACTATGGGCATGGAAGTATTCCAAACTGTGCAGTCTACCACCTTGTGAGGTCCACGACAATAGAAACACTGAAGTGTCCGATTAACTGCTTCCTGAGCAGTTTCTACCCTTTGGACTGTTTCTGTTTTGGTGCATGGGAGATGGAGGTTTTGAGTCCATTGTGGATGAAGCGGGACACTTTTTAGTATCATGGTCAAAGGTGTTACAATATATGCAGTATAGAAGAACAGGTGCCTTGTATGCACAATGAGAATTGGGATAGTGATTGCACTCAACACAAGGCATATCGTTCCTCACTTTTAGAGGTATTAAGGTTTTGAAGGTTTTCATCCTCTCTTAAAGATGTTGGTTGTAAGGTTTTAAGCAAGGCTACATAAAATTCTGGGAATGTCATTTCCGAGATCGATCTGTCTTTTGCCATTGCTTCACTTGGTTTTTAAGCAAGGCTACATAAAATTCTGGGAATGTCATTTCCGAGATCGATCTTTCTTTTGCCATTGCTTCACTTGGTTTAGATGAGGAACACCTCGTAGCATAATCATCTTCTAGCATGTTGTCATCTAAACGTATTGCCTATTTACAACATTGATCGAATGTTTCCGGATTTGATACAATGATCAAGTTGTGTAAGCTGTTATTCTTCAAGCCCATCATGCAACATCTCTTCAATTGAACATTGTTTAATTTTTCCCAAACTCACAACGCGAGTCCAAGAGTTTTATCCTAAGGATAAAATCTATAATGGATTCATTTGGTTGACGTTCAATTGAATAGTGAAAGATCCCTGTCCGCGCAACGAATTCATGGGTACTAGTAGCGGAAGTAGCACTTCTTGCACGGGGTAAGGTCCCTCACTCGGGGCCTCGCCCACCACGGATATCTGGACAAGAGACTAATCCCTCGGCTCTTCCAAAACCGAATCCGGAAAAACTTCCCTCGCCTGGAAATCACAGGGCGATTCCTCTAGGATATTTTTACTCTGACGTAGTCAAAAGTCTTAACTTACATGAACTGATCTGACTGAACTCGTAAGTCCCATAGTCAGATCAAGGAAAAGATTGCACTTGGATCATAGAGACCAACGCTTTTTTCCTTATTGAGAGGCACAGCCGTTGATTCTTTTCCATAGAACAGTTTTTATCCAGGATTTACTTCATCTATTGTACCATAACACAATTGAGTCTCATTTTAGGGATCCATCAGTCCAACCATCCAGTCCCGTGTGTTAGCCAACTGCCCAACCACTGTAGTGATGGGATCCAATTAGGAATTTGGTTAGGTTTTGTCCCGGGTACCAGGGAAAAGAGTTCCCAGGCCCCCTAGCCAGATATTCATGCAAACTTGAAACTAGTCACACCACTTACACACCCAATATGAAATTGCCTTTTTCCATAGATTCAGCTATCTTTAAAATAATCATTTAATGAAATCATTGTGTCACTGATCATAATCCTCAAAATCTCCGGTTGAATCTTTATTTCCAATCATTCCTTCATCAATGTACCTATGGCATCATTGGCAACCAGAATGCTCACCACCTATCCACTCAAGGGCCTTTTCGATGGTTCCTAGCTCATAGTACTCGGCAATATATTCACATATCAAAATGGAATCTCTGTTGAAGATCAGCAAGATCAACCAACGGATCCATATAAAAGAGCAATGGACTCATCCATTGAGAACCAACAAGGTCAATCAACCAAATCCATGCCCGAATTCAGAAAACAACTCTTGCTCCTTGTTCCAATATCTTCCCACGACGCACGTGTGGGTATCTTCGGCGACCCAAAGCCCGAGCACCGTATGGTCAGCATCCTCTAGGATCCTTCGCAGGTGACATAGTGCTTCACTCATAGGCCGCTTCCTTGGTCCCTCATCCACCGTACCGGAAGCTCACCATTTTAATCGAACCGAGGTTGGTCAAGACCTCAGCCGACCTTCCTATGCGAGACGTCCTCCATTGACTCTCCGTCAGCTATTGCAACTTTATCAGATTAGGTCTCCACAACCTCATTCACAAGACGGTCAAAATGTTTCCCCAACATTCTCGACATAAAACAGTCATTTAAAAACAAGTCATAAATATAGTTTCTATAACGAACTCTAGTCTTTCCACATTGTTCCTCATCAATCCACATTATTTAAATCACATCCATTTCATATGTATTCCCATTCTCATCCAATCACATCATTTTCATCTCATCACATCTTTTCTCATTTATCCTCATCAAATCTCATCCACTTGCATCTACCCATCTCCACATCTCATCACATCACATTCATTCACATCTCAATTCACATGATATCACATCTCATTTATTCACATCACATTCATTCATATACATCACATTCATTCTCATCACCATCCCATCACATACATTCTATCCACATCACATCTAATCACATCTATCCATATCAAATCTCATTCATCCACATCCATCTCATTCATCCACATCCATCCAATCGTTCACCTGTGTACGACTACCCACATCTATTCATACATTCATCTATCACTTCACATCCATATATATTAATGTCACATCACATCACATTCTTTCACATACACATCCACATCCATTCTTTCGCATACATCCACATCCATTCTTTCACATACATATCCGCATCCATTCTTCACATACATCCACTCACATCCCATATCATTCATTTACATCTTGATTCACATGACATCACATCTCATCCTTTCATTTTCACATCTATCCGATTCACATCACATCTCAACACCTCTATTCACATCATATCCATCCATCCATTCATTCACATCCATCTGATTCACATCACATCTCATCACATCTATTCACCTCACATCTCATCACCTCTATTCACATCACATCCATTCATCCAATTCATTCACATCTATCTGATTCACATCATATCTCATTTATTTCATAGAGTTTAAACATAGAATTTAAGAGAATTCTAATTTTGATATAAAGATTCTTCACGCATGTATTTATGCATAAAAATCAACTTCAGGTGGGAATAACACTTTTATAAAAATCCTTTTATGCATCTATTTATGCATAAATTCAATTTTAAGGAAAATAACACTTTTGAAATAAAAATAAATCCTTTATGCATCTTTCTATGCAAAAAATCAATTTTAATGAAAATAACACTTTTGAAATAAAAATAAATCCTTTATGCATCGTTCTATGCATAAAATCAATTTTAATGAGAATAACACTTTTGAAATAAAAATAAATCCTTTATGCATAAAATCAATTTTAATGAGAATAACACTTTTTGAAATAAAAATAAATCCGTTATGCATCTTTCTATGCAAAAATCAATTTTAATGAAAATAACACTTTTGAAATAAAAATAAATCCTTTATGCATCTTTCTATGCATAAAATCAATTTTAATGAAAATAATAATTTTTAAATTAAAATAAATCCTTTATGCATCTTTCTATGCATAAAATCAATTTTAATGAGAATAACACTTTTGAAATAAAAACGAATCCTTTATGCATCTTTTTATGCAAAAAATCAAATTTAATCAGAATAACACTTTTAAAATAAAAATGAATCCTTTATGCATCTTTCTATGCATAAAATCAAATTTAATGAAAATAACACTTTTGAAATAAAAACAAATCTTTTATGCATCTTTCTATGCAAAAAAATCAATTTTAATGAGAATAACACTTTTGGAATAAAAATAAATCCTTTATGCATCTTTCTATGCATAAAATCAATTTTAATGAGAATAACACTTTTGAAATAAAAATAAATCCTTTATACATCTTTCTATGCATAAAATCAGTTTTAATGAGAATAACACTTTTGAAATAAAAATGAATCCTTTATGCATCTTTTTATGTATAAAATTAAATTTAATAAAAATAACACTTTTGAAATACAAAATAAATCCTTTATCCATCTTTCTATGCAAAAAATTAATTTTAATAAAAATAACACTTTTGAAATAAAAATAAATCCTTTATGCATCTTTCTATGTATACAAATTAAATTTAATAATTAATATAAGTAATATCCATGCATATTCATAAGTGAATATGTACATGGAGTAAATTAGAATATTTCTTTTAGAATGCACAAACGGTGGGAATTACTATTTCGGAGTAACATAAAAATAAACTTTCTTTTCTATAAAATTTTAGAAAATTTTGCAATAACCTCCTTTGTATGGCTGACCATTTCTCATTTTTATCATTCTATTTTTCACTTATATTAACCCCAATTAGATGTCTAGGATTCTAATCTACTCAATTTTTAATTTCCACAATAAGAAAAGTTTAATTAATCTTTTTGTTAATCATTCCAGGATAAAGAAAGGCTGAATTATAAATAAGAGAAGGGGTGGCCTTTTCATCAAGGCATAGCACTAGAATTTACTTTAATCATTTAAAAATCAAGAAAAATCAAGAAAACCATAGATTTAAATTTAAAAAGTAAGAAAATTTTAGCTTACATGGAGTTGTAAGCTTTCCTTTGGCTTGAGGGATTGAGGGTTCTACTCTTGTTTGAATCAAGAGTGGCCACCAATTACTTTGGAGAGGATTAAGCCAAAAACAATCGAATTATCAAGAAATTCAATGTTAAATGGCTCAGGACAGGAGCAGAGTAACAGTGCATAAACACCATTAAGGTTTATGAGTGTAAGATTCCTCCTCCCCAGCCTCTCAAAATGTCCAGCATATTCCCCTGTAATCAATTCCCTCTTTAGAAACATAAGAGATCTTGTCTCTGCCTGTTTTGACATAGAGAGAGAAAATATTCTAGAGAGAGAATATTCAGATTTTGAATATTTTTGGATAGAAAAATATCTCATCTTATTAAAATGAATTTCCCTGAAACAGAAATTCAGAAAGAATTTTCCAATGTGCAATTGGAATTAATTGGAAATGGGTATAAAGGACCTTAGCCTAAGGGTCTAGATTTTCAGAAATTTTTGGATTATGGTCCAATTAAGGTTCCTATGGGCCAATAGCATCAATCCATGTGTAGGGAGGAGATAAATCCAATTTTGTAAAAGAAGATACCCAAAAATGAGTAAATGCTCACATAAGATGAAGAGTTGACTATGTACAAGGTTTATTAGTAAGAAACTATGAGTAATATCAAAAATATGAGATATTTTGGGTATCCAAAAATGAGTAAATGCTCACATAAGATGAAGAGTTGAAAATGTACAAGGTTTATTAGTAAAAAACTATGAGAAATATTAAAATTATGAGATATTTTGGGTATCCAAAATGAGTAAATGCTCACACAAGATGAAGAGTTGAAAATGTACAAGGTTTATTAGTAAAAAACTATGAGCAATATTAAAAATATGAGATATTTTAGGTATAATGATTCCATTTTGACACATATATAAGGAAGGGGAGTTCTTTAAAGGAGGTGCATATTTCACATGCTTGAATGAGTTTTAAACTCAAAAATAATGTGATATTTTTATCTCTCCTCTCTCTTGAACCAAACCAAATCAAAATGGAACCAAACCGAATCAAAAAGGAACCAAACTAGGTCCAAATCTAGTCCAAATTCAACCAAACTGAATTTGGAAAATTCTAGAATTTAGTTAGCTTTGGTTAGAGCTTCCCTCTCCTATAAATAGAACATGAGTCCTTTGAAAAAAATAGAAGAATTTTACTATACTAGAGTTATGCTGAAATAATGCTAATTTCTACTATTCTCTAAAATTCTCTCCAAATTGAAGAAATTGGAGCTTCCCTCTTTCTTCAATCCCCATTGGTGGCTCCATCAACATACTTAACCAATTGATTGGTTGGGGGCCTCTACCGTGAACAAAGAATCAAGCAATTTGTAAGGTAATTAGTGAATTTTTATTATTTTCTATAATTTCTCAATGTTTCTCTCTTCTCAACCCCTCTCAAGCTTGAGAAGCTTAATTGGAATGGTTTTTGAATGCTATTGAAGTTAATTGATGAATGGTAGTGAAGAGTTACATAATTTGATGAATGCTATTGAAGTTAATTCATTAATGATAGTTAAGAATTACATAAATTTTCATTTATGCTTAATTCTAATGGTTTTTATGTAATTTCTCTCTCTCACTCAAGAAATGGTCATACTCATGACCCATTCTCAATCCAAATAAAGCTTTTCATAAAGCTTTTTCTTAATCCAAGATTAATCTATGCTTGAGATCAAATTAATGGCTTTTTTCTATGCTTTTAATTTATGTATTTCATGAATATTAATGATTCAACCCATTATTGGATTAATGATCCAATTAGGGATCATTCTAATCATTTTCTTAATGATAAGCTTTATCCTTCAAAATAAATTGAGATTTATCAGTCATAGTAGCGGAGCTATGGCAAAATTTTTATAAAAATTACACATAAAATAATTTTATTCAAAGCATGAAAAGAGAACTTCCTACCATATTCTAGGAATTATCATCCTAGATTAATTGAAAGAATTTTATTGTAATCATGGAGAAATTGATTTTTATGTTATGCATAAAAGAATTATTATTTTAATATAAAAGTGTTTCTTTTATCATATTTGGATTTCATGCATAGAGGTATGCATAAAAATTGATTATTTTATCATAAAAGTGTGACTTTTATCATATTTGGATTTCATGCATAGAGGTATGCATAAAAGTTGATTATTTTATTATAAAAGTGTGACTTTTATCATATTTAGATTTCATGCATAGAGGTATGCATAAAAGTTGATTATTTTATTATAAAAGTGTTACTTTTATCATATTTGGATTTCATGCATAGAGGTATGCATAAAAATTGATTATTTTATTATAAAAGTGTGACTTTTATCATATTTGGATTTCATGCATAGAGGTATGCATAAAAATTGATTATTTTATTATAAAAGTGTGACTTTTATCATATTTGGATTTCATGCATAGAGGTATGCATAAAAGTTGATTATTTTATTATAAAAGTGTGACTTTTATCATATTTGGATTTCATGCATAGAGGTATGCATAAAAGTTGATTATTTTATTATAAAAGTGTGACTTTTATCATATTTGGATTTCATGCATAGAGGTATGCATAAAAATTGATTATTTTATTATAAAAGTGTTACTTTTATCATATTTGGATTTCATGCATAGAGGTATGCATAAAAATTGATTATTTTATTATAAAAGTGTGACTTTTATCATATTTGGATTTCATGCATAGAGGTATATGCATAAAAGTTGACCATTTTATTATAAAAGTGTGACTTTTATCATATTTGGATTTCATGCATAGAGGTATGCATAAAAGTTGATTATTTTATTATAAAAGTATTGCTTTTATCATATTGGGATTTCATGCATAGAGGTATGCATAAAAGTTGATTATTTTATTGTAAAAGTGTTACTTTTATCATATTGAATTTCATGCATAGAGGTATGCATGAAAGATATTCTTTTTATACTAAAAGTGTGATTTTCATCATAAATGGATTTTATGCATAACTTAGATGCATAAGAGAAATTCTTTTATTCTAAAAGTGTAATTCCTACCAAGTTGAATTTATGCATAGGAAGGTGCATAAAAGAATGGAATTTCAATTCAAAAGTGTTATTCTCATCCAAATTGAATTTATGCATAGGAAGATGCATAAAAGATTGAATTTTAATTCAAAAGTGTCATTTTCATTTAAAATGAATTTATGCATAGGAAGATGCATAAAAGATTGATTTTTATTTCGAAAGTGTTAGTCTCCTTAAATGGAATTTATGCATAAATAAATGTGTAGAGAAATCTTATATAAGAATTCTCCTGTATTCTATAAATAGATATGGGAAGTGATAGGATGTGATAAGAGGTGTATGAGATGTGATAAGATGTGATAAGATGTGTATGGAAAGTGATAGGATGTGATAAGAGGTGTATGAGATGTGATAGGATGTGATAAGATGTGTATGAGATGTGATAGGATGTGATGATAGGAGGTGTATGGGATGTGATAAGATGTGTATGGAAAGTGATAGGATGTGATAAGATGTGTATGAGATGTGATAGGATGCGATAAGAGGTGTATGGGATGTGATAAGATGCATATGAGATGAGTTAGGAAGTGATAAGATGAGTCAAGATGTGATAAGATATGTATGGGATGAGGTAAGAAGTGTATGTGATGGGATAAGATGTATATGGGTTGTGATAGGGTAAGAATGGATGTAGATACGGATGTGGATGTATGTATGAATGAGGATGTGAAAATGGATGTGTGGATGTAGATGTGGATGTATGCATGTGAAAGTGGAAGTGGATGTATGGATGTGCATGTGAAAGTGGAAGTGGATGTGGATGTATGGGTGTAGATACGGATATGGATATATGTATGTGGATGTGGACGTATGAATGAGGATGTGAAAAATGATATATGCATGTAGATGTGGATGTATGGATGTGAATGTGGATGTGGATGTGGATGTATGGATATGGATGTGTATGTATGAATGTGGATATGGGATGTGGATGTATAAATGAGGATGTGAAAATGGAGGTAAGCATGTAGATGTGGATGTATGGATGTGGATGTAGATGTGGATGTGGATGTGGATATGGATGTGTATGTGTGAATGTGGATATGGGATGTGGATGTATAAATGAGGATGTGAAAATGGAGGTAAGCATGTAGATGTGGATGTATGGATGTAAATGTGGATGTGGATGTGGATGTATGGATGTGGATATGGATGTGTATGTATGAATGTGGATATGGGATGTGGATGTATAAATGAGGATGTAAAAATGGATGGATGCATGTAGATGTGGATGTATGGATGTGAATGTGAATGTGTATGTGAATTAATGTGTCGTCGATATAAGGAAATGGATGAGAATGAGTACACATTGAATGGAATGTGGAATAAGTAATGTGGACTAAGAAGGGATAATGTGGAAAGACGAGAGTTCGATTTAGAAACTGTATTTTGTGACTGTTTGTAAATGACTGTTTTATGTCAAGAATGCTGGGGAAGCATTTTGACCATCTTGTGGATTAAGGTCATGAAGACCTAACTGTTAAAGTTGCAACTGCTGACGGAGAGTCAATGGAGGACGTCTCGCGTAACAAGGTCGACCGAGGTCTTGACCAGCCTCGGTTCGATTTAAATGGTGAGCTTCCGGTACGGTGGATAAGGGACCAAGGAAGCGGCCTATGAGTGAAGCGCTAGGTCACCTGCGAAGGATCCTAGAGGGTGCTGACCATACGGTGCTCGGGCTCTGGGTCGCCGAAGATACCCACACGTGCATCGTGGAAGATATTGGAACAAGGAATAAGAGTTGTTTTCTGAAATCGGGCATGGATCTGGTTGATTGACCTTGCTGGTCCTCAACGGATGAGTCCATGGCTCTTTTATATGGATCTGTGGGTTGATCTTGCTGATCTTCCACGGAGATTCCATTATGTTATATGAATATATTGCCGGTTACTATGAGCTAGGAACTATGGAAAAGGCCCCTGAGTGAACAGGTGGTGAGCGTTCTGGTTGCCAATGATGCCATAAGTATACCGATGAATGAATGACTGGAAATAAGGATTCAACCAGAGACTATGAGGATTGTCATCAGTGACATAATGGTTTCATTAAAGGATTGTTTTAAAGTTAGCTGATGCTAAGAAAAAGGCAATTTCATATTGGGTGTGTAAGTGGTGTGACTAGTTTTATGTTTGCATGAACTTCCGGCTAGGGGGCCTTGGAACTCTTTTCCTTGGTACCCGGGACAAAACCTAACCAAATTCTTAATTGGATCCCATCACTACAGTGGTTGGGCGGTTGGCTAACCCATGGGACTGGATGGGGTTAGGCTGGACTGATGGATCCGTAAATCGAGACTCAATTTCTGTTATTACAATAGATGAAGTAAGTCCCAGATAGTAATTGTTATATGGATAGGAATCAATGGCTGTGCCTCTTGATAGGGAAAAAAGCGTTGATCCCAATGATCCAAGTGCAAGTTTCTTCCCTGATCTGACCAGTATCTTTATAGGTGCAGTCGGATCAGTTTGATCACTAATGGTCTTGACTACGTTAGAGTAAAAAGTTATCCTGGAGGAATCGCCCGTGCTTTCCGGATAAGGGAAGTTTTTTCGGATTCGGTTTTGGAAAAACCGACGGATTAGTCTTTTGTCCGGGTATCCGTGGACGAGGCCCCGAGTGTGGGACCCTGCCTCGCACTAGAATTGCTACTTCCGCTGTTAGTACCCCGAATTCGTTGCGCGGTGGGAACAGGGATCTCACAGTTGGTATCAGAAATTCCAATTGTACATTGGAAAGTTCTTTTTGAATTTCTGTTTCAGGGGAAACCATTTTAGACACCAGGAAGATTTTTATATCCAAAAATATCTCAATTTTGAATTACCTCTCTCTAGATATTTTCTCTCTCCAGGCCAAAATAGATAGAAACAAGATCTGTTATTATTCTGAAAAGTGGATTGATTACAGGGGGAGAAACTGGACATCTTGACGGGCTAGGGAGGAATCTTACAAATAGAGTTATGTTACTCTACTACTCCACCGATCACCTTGTCTAGAAAAGCCATCTATAAAGGCTAATTTCAAGGTTTTAAAGTTGGTCTTAATCAATTTGCATCAATGCGATGAACCATCAACTAGCTTTTTTCTCTAAGCATAAGTTCAACGCATGTACCTTAGTGGGACAATTTGGATTTCCAAAGGCTTCATATCTCTGTTCAAACATTTGAATGAATTGAACAGGGTCTGTTGTTCCGTCATATTTGCCCATAATTTTGGAAATTTGAACGATCGTATTTATGTATGAATCATTGAGGCCATATGTGAGTGCTCTTGTTGGAAGAGACTTAGTGAGTCCTTGGGCCACCAGACTAGTCAGTATGTCCAAGGTGTGGGCATCCAGGAAAGGGTTGGTACTTATAGGCTTTGCGGGAATGTTAGGCAATATGGGGTGTAAAATCTGATGACACGCTTATTATAGGCATGGCCAATGACATTGGGAGGTGAATTTGTGGCATAGGTCTCAATGGCTCGAAGATGTCAGCCACCATTGGGTTCAGTCCTTGTGTGATCCCTGGAAATTCCTCTATCGTGGCCATGTTAGAGTGCCTAAATACTCCTTAATGAGCAATCATTGTGTTTCAAGAGTTTTTTTTATTTTTTATATTCTCCCACAACCCGTCAGCCTCAAGAGGCTTGGCGTACTCTTCGTTGGATCAAACGGGTGTTCGTTTGCCCTAATTAGCTTAGGCGCTATACGCACGTGAACGATCTCTTAGAGATATTTTTCTAGAAAAAAGCGTATTGCTAGGAACTTCCTAGATGGAAGAGGAGGTCCTAAAACCTATTTTTCATCACCGTCTCAAGACGAATTTTTTTTGAGAATTTTTTCCTATTTTGTAGCACGTTTTTTAGGGTGTTCCAAAAAAGAATTTTGAAAAAATATGTATGAGGGAGTTGTAGTATTTTTAAAGTACTATAACTTTGTTTCCTTGAGTCGTCCGTGATTTTGTCATTTAGACCCCCAAAAAGTAGCTCGAATTTGGATGCCGCCGTTTTCGCACTGATTTTTACGATTTTTCGTGGATTTTGGGTTATTTTTGCCTCAAATTTTGAGACTGTTGGTCAGAGGCCAAAATGGTCGATTTTGACTTCAGACAACCAAGTCCATAGTCGAAGAGCTCGATGTAAGCTTTCCGATGGGCCCTAGATCACCTTCATTGGATATACGGTTTAGGAGATATGGGCCTCCAAACAGGGGTGGTTTCCAGAGTCTTTTTTTTCTTTTCTTTTTTTAAATCGACGGACCCCTTTTCATGTCAACGGACTTCACGAGTTTTATAAATTTTGGTATTTTTTTCTGTATAAAACCTTAGGTTTTCACGTCGTGAAACATTCAATGTTTCACGCCGTGAAACCGGACTCCACGGAATATTAAATTCGATTTTTTTTCCACGTGAAACCTTAGGTTTTCATGCCATAAAACGTTCAATGTTTCACACCATTGAATCGAATTCCACGAAATATTAAATTTGTTTTTTTAATTTTTATTTTTTCTACGTATGAACTTTCACGGCCAGACTTTTCACAGCCTGCACTTTCACAAAACAAACCTTTTCACGGCTTGCACTTTCTCACGACAGACCTTTTCATGGCCGGAATTCCGTTCATGACCTGCACTTTCACGGCTGGAATTTTTCACTAGAATTTCTATCACGAGTGGATTTTTTCCACTGGAATTTCTTTCACAACCGGAATTTTTTTTTAGTCTAGTGGGAAATACAAATTTTTTCTTTTTTGAGAGGGGGATATTTTTGAATTTAAAATGAAAGGGGTATGGGCATTTTCCCAACAAAGTAAGTGGGAATCAAAAAAGTCAACCTTTTAATGACACCCCTTACACCCCTCATAAATGACACCCAAAATGGATAATTTTGACAACTTATGAGCATCTATTCATTGAATGCTCATTAGCTTTAATGAGTTATGTAAAAAAAGTGATTAAGGATTAATCCAAGATTAATCCTTTTACTAAACTTTTCCTCTTTTATACTAATCAAAGACTCTAATTAACCACTAATCCCTAATTAATTCACACGATTGAGCATATCTTTGGATAGAGCAAGGGAATGCTAATCTTTGTATATCAATAATTGTGTAAATTAATCTAAAATAGAGGATTAATTAGACTCTTAATTATGGTCTTCTCTTTTAAGGTAAAATTAAGCAAAGAGAGTCAAATTTCTCCAATTGATAAAAAAATTGATGTGATTAGGTGTTTTGATGCATCTAGATGCTCTCAAAACACTCAAAAACACTAATTTCGGCTACTCATATGATCCATTTAGACCCCAATTAACACATTTTCTAAATTTTTAGCCTCTTGAATAAGATTAATCACCCTTAATGACCAAAACCAGTCCATTAAGGGAAATTAGTCAAATTCAAGGATTTTTTTATAGTTTTAAGAAATTTTTTAAAAGATTAAGCTACTCCTAATGCTTACTCATACTCTAATCAAAACAATTTCAACAAAAAACACATAATTAAACTAAAATTAATGATCTTAGTTCTATGTTTAAACTAAAGAGAGCTAACATTCACTAAGAATTGCATTCTATTGCATTGTTTGATGCAATGGATGCAAACCAAGCCTAATACAAACTATGTGCAAGTCCTAAGAACATGAAAAACCACCAAAACAACAACAAAAATAAAATTTAATCTAAAAATTAAGCAAAATGCATTCTTTTTAAAAACAAAAAAGAGAGCTATTCTACACTAAATCTCACACAAATCACAATCAAATCCACATCTTTTTCATGGGAAACCGTTAATCAAGATACTGGCAATGGGTTATGCGTAGATTAAAGGCAAATCGATGGAAAAAGCCAAGGGATGGCTCCCCGACAGTGGCGCCAAAAATGTTATGGCTCACCTTAACCCTCCTTGAAATACATCCAAAAAGAGATTACGTGGTGAACTGCAAGTGTCTTAAGGATATTTTCAATGGCCGAGCTCGTAACCCCTGAGGTCTCCAAGCTTTACGACTCTTTGAGAAGCAATTCCACCGCGTCTCTCATCACGAGCGTTATCACACCGCCGCATTGCACTACGGGTCCTCGTCCCTCCTCTCACCTCACTTCACTCACACACACTCACTAGCATGCATTAGGGAGAGAGATTAGCAAGAAGATTAGCAAGAGCAAGACTCAATTGCACAATGGGAGAGTATGTTGTATTATGAGATAAATTCACTTATATACGTGGCCATAAGTGTTCACACTCACTTAAACTGTGGCCAGCTACACTTGTTGTAGTACTAGTCTTTTGTGTTACGTGTCCATTATTGCTCTCCTAATTTTCCAAGCTCGCATTAGAGCAAATGTAGCCCTCCCTTTAAAGTTTCCATTTCGTTTCGCTAATCATTAACAATGTTGTGCTATTGTTATTTTTTTGTATGATAGCTAGAAACTAAATATTAAAATAAGTAATAAATGAAAATAAGTGGCACTTTTTGCTCAAACAAAGTGCGCGATGTTAAATATATATGAAATGAAAATGACTTAGAGTATAAACTACAACTTGATTTTAAGAGATAGTACAAGTTTTGGAACCCTTATAGAATGAATCACCTCTTCTTGTAGTTTTGGAATGGTGTGTGCAAAGCCAAGGGACACTTTCCACCCAAGTGATATTGAATGTTGAAAACAACCATCAATTGATGTTTTAGGATGGTGTGTGCAAAGCTAAGGGACACTTTCCTCTCAAGTGGTATTTAATGTTGAAAACAACCTTGAACCAATGTAGTGCAAGATTTATGACCCTTGGCAAAATGCAAGTGTTACAAAATTAAAAAAATCATATATAGAAATAGTACCATTTTGTAAACTTGGTTATCATTGGAGTTATTATGATCCATGGGGCTTTATTAAGTCATAATTGTAAGGAAAACCAAAACATAGCAGATAGATTATAAGGCATTTGATGGATAAAGGTGTAAATGTTTAGGATGGATAGGGTGATTAGGGGAATTGTTTTGTTGAAATCTCTTTTTGGAGAGTTCTCATTGTAATATGCTTGCATAGTCTTGCATGTTCTTACTTACAGTAGCCCACATTAAATGGTTTCCTTTGCCTTGGTGAAGGTGACTATTTGATGCTTATATATAATCATATCACACACGCACATACACACATAGTTTTCATGTATATACATGTATAAGTATGAAAGCAACTATAGTGAGTCAGTATGAAAGCAACTATAGTGAGTCAGTATATTAAATGTGGACAACACAATGTGGTGTGGTCAATTGTCACCTTGAAAAATCACATGGAGAACTCTTGACTTGATTGCCTCCCCTTATTGTCATTGGAGTTATTATGAGAAAAGAATATGTGAAAAACAACCAACTCATACATGTTATTCTCTTCGTTTCATTGTCAAAAACCAAATCATTGTAGAGAGATTATAGCCCCTTTGATAAACACAAATGTCAATGTTATGGATATTTAGTATGAACTATTTGGTAGAAATCTCTTATTAAGCTCTGATTATAATAAGCTTGCACAGGCTTGCATGCTCTTTTTGACGCTAGCCCACAAAATATGGTTACTTTTTCCTACCTCTGGTAAAGGTGATTATTCAGATGTTGACACACCATGCGAGCGTTAGAGGGCACTCTATCTTCACAACACATGCATATAGCGAGTCTGTATATTAAAAGTAGACAATAACATGTAGTGCGGTCAGTTGTCACCTTGGGGAAAAAAATTGGAAATATAACACGTAGATAATAGCCTAGAGACACATCAAGAGACCATCACTTGATATCTCCCTTGCTCGTATTTGAGAGCTTACCTGCCTTGTTAGAAGGCCTCGAACGAAGGCATGTATGTTGCTATGGATACATAATTTGCAAATACAGGCTTTTAATTTTGTGATGAGGTTTGAAATCACTAGCAACTTCTTTATAAAATAATCCAAGCTTATACACACCTTTAATCTTCATATGTATGTACATAGAAACACATTTAATTCACATATGAAAGAATCAAATTACAATTCAAGCAAAATTAATAATAAAGAAGTGAAGCGATGAGATAAACTAATCATCAATGACTAATAATTTGATCACTAATCATAATTTATGTCAGCCCTTCATCTTCTTCATCATCATGTAGCTATTTCATTGCTCAATGCTAAACGCCCCTCTGATGTACTTGAGTGGCTTGCGTGTAAGCTATAAAAGGGCATTTTGCACTTCTTTGAAAAACTTCGCGCTCAGATTTTCGCATCTCCCGCCATAGCCGCCCGGATCCGAGCTCTCCCACATTTTTTCCCGCCCTTTTGAGTCCCCTTTCTTCCCCGGCACCCCACCCTCAGTCCCCACCCAAATTTTGTCCTGTCCTCTCCTTCCTCCCCTTCTTTTGGATTTGTTTCCATGTCTTCCCCTGCTTAACATCTCTTAGCTTAGATCACTCCCCGTGCCCGTTCTTTTATAGCTTTTGTGAGCAATCATGGCCGCAGCAGACACTGCTCTGGATGTCTCGCACTGGCAGCAACAAGGAGGTACAGTGCTGCAGACCACAGCGTCGAACGGTCGCATAAGGCGGACATTCGTTGCACCCTCAGGTTAGTCTCTCTCTAACATACAGAGAAGGGGACAAGTATATTTCTCTCTCCACTCTGTGTGTGTGTGTGTGTGAGAGAGAGAGAGAGAGACGAGAGCGAGCCTAGAGGCATTACTGTTGTGTGTGGAGAGAGAGAGAGAGAGAGAGAGTGAGAGAGAATGTTGAGAGAGAGAGAGAGACGTCTCTATAGACGGGATTTTTGAAAGAGGGGTGTCTTTTTGGAATCGAACTCTCCGTTTCTGCCTTTCTGGTAAACGGGACTGCCTGTTCATGCCGCAAAAACTGCGGTTTTGCGTTCTGTGTATTCTGCGGTCACCGTTTTCCGAGGCTTTTCGACCCGCTACCAGCATTGACCTTGCTGCTTTGCATAACAGGTGAGAAGTTCCGGACATGGAAGGAGTGTCTCAAGTACATGGGAACCGTCGTAACCAGCAAGCCTCTCGAAGAGGAGGAAGAAGAGCAGCCCGCACAGGCCAAAAAAAGGCCGGCGTCGGGTAACGCAACGAAAAAACAGCAGAACGGTAACTCAAATGGCAAGTACAAGGAGAATGGATCTGAACCGATCAATTCGCTCACCGATCCGTCTAAAAAGAGAAAAACTCAGACGGAGAAAAAAAAGCACCAGCAGCAGCAGATGAACGGTAAGAGGTCTCGCCATGGCCATGGCGAGGGCAAGAGCTCTGAAGATGAAGTAGAAGAGGGGACTGAAAACCAGGTCAAGGAGGAAGGTAACGGAGATGGCTGTGGTGATGAATGGGAGGGAAGAAGGCCCAAGCGTGCTGCCGCAGCTAAGTGCCTGAGGGAGAAGCGAGTCAGGCTGGATGAGAAGAATGCCATCATTGAGGCCAAGCCTGAGAGGGTGGCTGAAGGAGAAGAAGTTGCCATAGTGCTCACGGCAAGCCAGGGAAATGAAACTGAGCAGCCGCCAAAGCGCAGGTTGCTTGATTTCATTGTGCATGATGATGAAGGTAAACCGGCAGCCATGGAAATGCTGGGCATGATCCCCCTCTACATTACTGGCCTGGTTTTGCCTTTAAAAGGAAACATCGACAAAGAGCTTGGGGTTCGGTGTGAGGGCTTTGCTGTTGAGGCTTGGGACATTTCTGGCTATGAGGAAGGGCAAGCTCAGGTATGGTTGAGTACAGATATGGCAGAGTATCTTTGTTTAAAACCTTTGGGGTCATATAAGAAGATGTACGATCATCTTTTTGAGAAGGCTATGGTGTGTGTGGAGATTTACAAAGCTCTCTCCAAGCCTGATGGGGGTGATCCTGAATTAGGATTTGATGATCTCTTTGCCAAGCTGTCTAGGACACTTGCTAACAAGGGAAGCCAATTCTTTTCTAAAGAGTATCTCATTTCTCAAGGCAGCTTCATAGTTTCACAGTTGGTAGGGTTGGATAATGATGCTGATGAGAAGGATCAGCTGTTCAGTGGCTTGCCAGCCATTGCAGCTTTGGATAGAGAGTGCAAGAAGCGAGATGACTCTTTTTTGTCTATTCAACTGCAAAATGCATCATTGCAAGGAGGTTCTCTCAAAATTAGGGAAGAGGGTTCCTCTGGAGCAGGAGTCGTTGGTGAGGATGCTGTCACTGATGATGAGAAGCTTGCTCGCTTGCTGCAAGAGCAAGAGGAACGCAAGGCTTCTGGACAGAACCGTCGCCTTCAGCAGTCCAACAAAGGCAAATTTTACATCAAGATTAATGAGGATGAGATTGCTTTTGACTACCCAGCACCTGCTTTTTACAAAGCAGACGAGGAAGAGATGGATGAGTATGTTCTTTTTGATGAGAATATGTCGGGCTTGGCACCAGAGGATCTTCCACGCCGCATGCTTCATGACTGGGCTCTCTACAACTGCGATTCCAGGCTTGTGTCTCTGGAGCTCTTACCGATGTTGGCTGGAACAGAAGCTGATGTAGAGGTTTTTGGATCAGGCATTATGACAGAAGATGATGGGAGTGGCTTCTGGCTGGATGATAGTGCTGCTACAGGGATTTCCTCCACCAAACAGGATGCCACCCTCCCTGAAGGAATCAGAATCTATCTTAGTTCCGTCAAAGAATGGATGATAGAGTTTGGAGCTTCCATGCTCTTCATCTCTATTCGTACAGATGGTGCCTGGTACAGGCTTGGCCAGCCCTCCTACCAATATTCTAGATGGTATGCCCCTGTTTTGAAGACTGCAAGGCTCGCTATTCACATCATAACACTGCTAAAAGAAGAGATTAGAGTCTCCCGCCTCTCTTTTGGGGATGTTGTGAAACGGCTTGCTGAAATCAACATGGGGCAGCCCACCTATATCTCTTCCAAAGTCTCTGATGTTGAGAGGTATGTTGTGGTTCATGGGCAGATCATTCTACAACAGTTCTCTGAGTATCCTGACGAGACCATCAAGCGGAGTGCCTTTATATCTGGTCTTGCCTCCATGATGGAACAAAAGCATCATGTAAAACTGTTGATGACCAAAAAGAAGCTAATAAAGAAAGGGCGGAATCTGAACCCAAGAGCTGGTCTCCGTCCGGATGGGACACGACCCAAGCCAATGCGAGCCACTACTACAAAATTAATCAATAGAATTTGGAGTGAATATTATTCTACTGATACACCTGTGGGTGTGGAGACAGAGGAAGCTGCAGATGCAGCTGGTGAGGCTGAGATTGGTGAACAGGATGAAGCTTTGGAAGCAAGTGACAACGAAGAAGAGACGATCATAATAACTGGGCACAGGAAAAAATCTGGAGGTAAGCTAAAGTCCTATGAAGGAAGAAAAGAATTAAAGGTAGATTGGGGCACAAAATCTGTAGGAAAAACTGCTACTCAGGAATCTGTGTACACCAAGGCCTGGATCGGGTCTGAAGAGATCACAGTTGGAGGAGTTGTTCTTGTTGAAACCGAGGAGCAAAACGAAGAACCTGAAATGATTATAGTAGAGTACTTGTATGAGAAGAAGAATGGGTCCAAGTGTCTTCATGGTAGATTTTTGGAGAGGGCTCAACAGACAGTGCTGGGAAATGCAGCTGATCCTCTAGCAGTCTTCTTGACTGACCGCTGTACTGACATTGATTTGACAGATTTGAAAGGAACTGCTGTAGTACATATGAGTAGACGTGCTTGGGATCATGCCTCAAGGAAAGCAAATGCAGCAGAAGATGAAGCTATAAGAGCTCGAGCCAAAGAAAGCAAAGAAAAAGGTCTCCCGACAGAGTACTATTGCAGGGCTGTCTACTGTCCAGAAAGAGGTGCATTTTTGAACATTCCATACGATGAGTTGGCTCTTGGAACTGGTACATGCCATGCTTGCAAACTCAGAGCTGAGAACACAGAGAGATTGTCTACAAGAGTTCTTGCAAATGATGAGGGGATTAGCTATCAAGGTATCGAATACCATGTCAAGGATTTCTTCTATGTCAGCCCAGATGCACTTCCACCTGTTATGGATGAAAGTGAACCGGTTGAGAAGTTCAAAGCAAGCAGGAATAGAGGTTTGCGTGCATTTGCAGTCTGTCAGCTCCTTAGCTTTAAAGTTGAGAAAGGATCAAAACAGCTCAATGCCAAGAGCACGAAGCTCTCAGTGAGGAGGTTTTTTAGACCAGAAGACATTGGCACAGAAAAGGCTTATGGAGCTGATGTGCGAGAGGTAATCTCTCTAAGCACCTGTAGAACAATAATTGGTTTGTTTTATGAGACATGCTTGCTATTTAACACGTTTGAGCTTTTGCAGGTTTATTACAGTGAAGTGGTAACTGAAGTTGCACTTGGTGCAGTAAGTGGCAAATGTGAAGTACAGAGTCAGTCTTTCATTGAAGATGTCTCATTACAAGAACCATTCAACCATGTCTTTTTCTGCACATGCATCTTTGATCCCAAGAAAGGTACCATCAAGCAGGTCAGTAGCAGTCAATCAAGATGTTATTACTGGATTTTATGGATCCAAGACAGATAACCTTACACTTGCCTCTTTCTTGCAGCTTCCTGCAAACGTCAAGCTTAGTACTTTGAAAAGCCCTACAATGAAGGGGAAGTCAGCAGCTGATGAGATTACTATTGCTAAACGAAAAGGAAAGGCTATTGAATGTGAAGAGCCAGTGAAAGAGCAGACTTCTGCAAAGCCTCCTCCCTCTCTGTCCTCTCTTGACATCTTTGCAGGTTGCGGAGGCCTGTCAGAGGGCTTGCATCGGTCAGGTAGCTTCTTTGTTTTTATAAACAGTTGATAGTCATTCCTGAATTCCTTATGGTGCTTGTTTGATGCCCTTGTGAACTCTTCCTTTCCATACTGAATGCATTACACTACAGGTGCGGCCTTGACAAAGTGGGCCATTGAGTATGAGCATCCAGCTGCAGAGGCCTTCAAGCTGAATCACCCCGAAGCAGAGGTTTTCTGTGAAAACTGTAATGTTATTTTAAGGTAACACCTCTCTTCTATCGGTATATTTGTGAGGATAAGTGTAGGCCTCTTGTTGCTGTATTGAATGTAACTCCTGAAAATGTCCTCAGATGCATAATGGAGAAAGGGGGGCACCTGGAAGATTGCATGTCTACTCCAGAGGCAGAGCAATTAAGTCTCAAACTCAGCGAGGAACAAAAAGGAAAACTTCCAATTCCTGGAGAGGTTGATCTTATTGTAGGAGGGCCTCCTTGTCAGGTAAAGATAGTTTCTACCTTCCTTGCCCCAGTGATGGGCAGGGAGTTGGATGTAAGTATGCATATGCACCCGCACGCACACACATGCACACAGATACACACTTCCCCCGGTGTAAGCAGGGATTAGTTTTGTATCTAGCCTTATAGATTTTTTTTAAATTTGTAAGCTCAAAGGTCTCTAAGCATGTTATGAGACAGTTTGTCTGGGTTCTATTAGCGGCTCACGGTCTCCAGTTGAGCCCTTGAGCAGTCGACACTTAAAGCAACTGTTTGTGCAGGGATTCTCAGGAATGAACCGATTCAATCAAAGCACATGGAGCAAAGTCCAATGTGAAATGATTTTGTCTTTTCTTTCATTTGCCGACTACTTCCGGCCCAGATTTTTCTTGCTGGAGAATGTACGGAACTTTGTGTCTTTCAACAAGGGCCAGACATTCCGTCTGACTTTGGCTTCATTGTTGGAAATGGGTTATCAGGTAGAGTCTTCGGTCTGCCCGTATAGCTAAAATGTCAAATTTGCTTATAGATTTCTGCGTGGCTACATCCTGAAAGCCATTGCTGGCATTCCTTTTTGTACTAGGTCCGCTTTGGTGTCCTTCAAGCAGGAAACTATGGTGTTTCCCAGTCTAGGAAGAGAGCTTTTATCTGGGCTGCTTCTCCAGAAGAGAGTCTGCCTGAATGGCCTGAGCCAAGGCATGTGTTTGCAAGCTCTCAGTTGGACATTGTGTTGCCTGGAGGCTTTCAATATGCTGCTGTAAGAAATGCGGCTACAGGTGCACCCTTGAGAGCTATCACAGTCCGGGATACCATAGCTGAACTGCCCCCGGTTGGCAATGGTGCAGACAAGACAGAAATAACTGTATGTTTTACCACAAATATGACAATTTGGATGTCTTGTAGCTTGAATTTATCATGGATATTATATGTTATGACATGTTACTGGTCTTTTTTTTTTTCTGCAGTATGGAAATCCTCCACAGTCATGGTTCCAGAAGCTGATAAGAGGTCAAGAGAACCATCTGTATGATCACATATCAAAAGAAATGAACGAACTGAACTACATCAGATGCCAGCGTATTCCAAAGCGACCAGGGGCTGATTGGCGTGACCTACCTGAAGAAAAGGTAAGAATGTGGATATCTTTTGCTTAATGGTGGTAACTCAAATGTTTGATGTGCCAGTGGGGAGAGGGAATGTAAAGTACATGAGCAAGAACCTTCAGTAAGACAAAGATGTTATGCTGTCACTAATGAATTGTCACACGTTTATATTTGCTCATGCTTGCTGGATGATGGATGTCGAAGGGTGGGCCTTGTCTTTGTCAATTGAGCTCTGAGAAGTAGAGCTTTCAACATAGGAAGTACTTGTACGCTTGATGGGAAGTCTGGAAAGTCTGAAAGGCTGAAAAGAGTTACTGCATACTGCAGTTTGACCAGTTTGACTTTCAGTATCATTTAATGGGCTCAATTCCCCGATCAGCTGCCCTGTGTGTTTGTCTCTCTGTGTGTGTGTTTTCGTTCTCTATGGTGGTAGCCTTCATCATGGGCGAGTCTGCCCCTCACTTTTGATAGAAACTCAGAATGATGATTTATCCATGAAGAATTGTGCATACAATGGACATATCTTTATGCATGAAGCTGCACATAGCTGATGATGTCATGTTGTGCATGATGGACTCCATGATTTGAAGCTTTGTGAACAGATGCTCGAGTAGTCAGGATCACCATTGTAATTGCTATGTTTGGGGGGGAATAACCTGGTATATTGTTTTGGATTCATACAGAGTGTGGCCTACTTAGTTATGTGGAAAAAGGAGTAGGAAGTGTATAGGCTAGGTTCAAAAGATGATGGGTTGCAGTAATTTTCTTTATTCAAGCCCAAAGAAGCATCCCCAAAGTTACAGCCCAGTTCTGCTGTTGGGAGGTTGTGGGTTCAAATCTACTTCTGTTAAGGGGGGAGTCACTTGGTCTGAAGTGTTTTTGCACACGTAGACCATATTCCAGGACTTGGATTTCGTCAGCCACCAGTTGAGCCTGTAGAGCCATATTTGGTCGGTTCATTGATTTTGGTTTCAGTTACCAGCACGCATGGGATGCTGCGATTGGTTGAAGATCACACTTCTCTGTTCTTGGTTGAAAGTTTGCTACCAAATAGCTGGAGGTATATATCACAAATTTTGGCCTGGCTATATCTGGAAGAGTGGTGCTTCCTGAATTGTAATTGGATGTCTGTTTTGTGTGCGTGTGAGCAAAAAAAATCCCCATAGAAGCTGGTGGGTTTTTATCCACATGTAAGCTATAAAATGATGTCCCTTCTCCCTGTAGTAGCCTCCACAATTATGGGGCCTACATACCTTAAAATAACTTCTTGGCTCACAAATTAACTGTCATATCTTTTATTTATTTATTTAATTGAGTTTGAGTTGTGGATAGCTCAGGTGGCAGACCCTTGTTCTATGGTTCGGTGATAAAGACGTGTCTTGCATATTTTTTCTCTGGCCCATCAGCAGGGCCTTAATTTAAAAAACCCTTTTGACCGACAATTTAGGAGCTTGCCGGCCTTTTGAGGACCTTGCTTTACATTCTTCCGATGTAAGAGTTTGCGTAATGAGCTGTTCTTATGCTTTTGAGGAGTTGTGTAGGCACCCACTATCTGCTGGTTACCATGCAAACTTTGCTGGATTCCACTCTTCAGCCATAAGCTTGGTTTAAAGCTGACAGAAAAGCTAACCACGAGTATCAGACCAAGTAGATGTAACACAGGAATCAGACAAACTTGTTTATGTTCTTGGTTCCTTGGGGCACCAAGCAAGTGTTTGGTACTGTTAATTATAGTAGATGTTGCAATTGCTACAAAAAGGAATTGACAGATCTCACTCATCTTCTTTAACAGGTGAAGCTCTCAACTGGGCAGCTTGTCGATTTGATTCCTTGGTGTCTCCCTAATACAGCAGATAGACATAATCAGTGGAAGGGTCTCTATGGGAGACTGGATTGGGAAGGAAATTTTCCGACATCTGTTACAGATCCTCAGCCAATGGGAAAAGTTGGGATGTGTTTTCACCCTGAGCAGGATCGTATTGTCACTGTTCGGGAGTGTGCTCGCTCACAGGTAGCCTTCTACTCAATAATTGTGTGCACTTGTCATGTGTCACAGAGAGGCTAGTTTAAAAGGTTCTAGCATCAGCAGCATAAAGGCATCGTCTCTTACTTGTCATGTTCTTTCTGCATTTACAGCAGGTAACTTCTACGGTACATGGTTAGCTCACAGCTGAGAGAGACCCGTTTTTTTGTTTTTTTTTTGTTTTTGCTTGCAGGGTTTTCCTGACAGCTACAAGTTCTTTGGAAGCATCCAGAGTAAGCATCGCCAGATTGGGAATGCTGTGCCCCCACCATTAGCACGTGCTCTCGGGGAGCAGCTGAGGGAGGTGGCTGCTCGAGAAAAGGATTCTTGCTGAGTTGTACCCTTCGGCTGCTTGAGAAAAGGATTCTTGCTGAGTGGTACCCACTTGGCTACTATTTTGATACTTGTTCAGGCTTCAGTTAGGCCTTTTCTCCCTTCAGACTTTGAGAGCACCTGGAGATCTTATTGCATGGAAATGCAGGCTTGTGTTACCAGCTTGAGAAGTTGGGTGACAATTCAATTACGTTTCACCCAAGCAATCGTCAATGTCTTGTCCATGACTGGCCATTCATGGTTGCGTTGCCTCATATTTGAGGCTCCGAATCAAGTACCCTTGCGTGGGTAGTTGAAGCTGTACAGTCTTTGGCTCATTAAGTGATAAAAAGAAACTTTTATTCTTTCATTATATGGCCATCAAGCTCCAAACCTCAATCCATTGGGTAGGCAACACATAACAGTGTCTTTTTATTGGATTAACCTATTTATTTTATTACCCTGAACTCCCCTAATTAGGCTTTAAAAAAATGAAAACCCTAAAATAATAATGTTCTTATATTTTTATGTGCAGCCTCAGTGCCTTGCTTACATGTGCAGACATGCTTGGAGGTGGTCTATTGGAACTCTCAATGCAAGACCGACTATGAGGGCTGCGATCAATAAATGTGGGAGCACTATTATATCAAGGCACTCCGTATTGTATTAGAAATGTTAAAGCTAAAAGAGATGAGAAAAATGTCAGGTGGCATGCATCTCTATTCACGAAGAGAGCTGTTTAATTCGTAGACAATCACACGAGCAATGATTGTCCAATTACATCCCAAATACATGAATGGTCTATTATGCTTATTGGGTGTGTTTGGAGACTCATGATACTACCATGCTTTATTGTGCTCATTGCATGCGTCTAATAGGGACATGGAATAGATGTGATGATTAGACATGGAATAGATGTGATGTGAAGGTGAGAAGTGGGAGTTAATATGTTATCTCCTTAATATAGGGACGGGGAATAGATGTGATGTGAATCATTAGTGTTTGGGAAGATGAGAAGTGGGAGTTAATATGTGATTTCCTTAATAGGGATTGGGAATAGATGTGATGTGAATTTGGCATTAGACTCTTTGTGAAGGACTATCGTTCTGTCGTAAATATAAATATATAATTATTGTTCCCAAAAAAAGAAAAGAAAATCATGATACTACTATGTGTACTAGTTGGGAACCCATGCTTTGCACTCATTTGTTTTGAGGCTTCCAAAATCAAATTCTACCCAAACCTCCTCAAATCTCCTCCTCCCCTTCTCGAGCCTCCAAATTCTTGCCATGTGATAGCTTTGCGAAACTCTTTCTTAAGATAATATAGAGATGTTTTCTCTACCTCAATCGCGAGCAAGGTGTTTAGACCAAGGCCACTCCTAGCTTTCGCAGTACCAATTCATACCAATGTAGCTATAGGTCAAGTACAACAAAATGTGAAATTATTCAAGGGAACTTGATGTACCTATACCACCATTGGTCTTATCACTACAATTAGGCTAAGGCATTCATACCATTGTGGGTACTACCACCACAACCACCTTACTAACATTGGTCAATGTTTTGATTGAGGAACCATTAGAAGAAAGTTAAGAGTTTAACAATGACTTTTGTGAGGAGTAACAAGATATTGTGCTCTACTTTTATGTTAGGCAAGGAGCTACATTGATATCAATGTTTCAAACAATTGTCCAAAGGAAAGGATAAAATATCAATTTAATTTTAAAGTAGGGTCCCATTGTAATATTTCCATTTTCAAGGAACCCATCAATGACTAATAGTGGAATGCTCGATTAAAGTGGGTTATGCCAACTTAGTCATAAGTTATGACAGTTCTAGCTTATACATGTTCCAAGAGCGTTATAAGCCAGAGGAAAGTGAGTATTCTCGTGATTTAGAGTTGAATAACGATTATTATGAGGAGTAACAAGATATCGTGCTCAACTTCTATGTTATGCAAGGAGCTATGTCGATACCAGTGTTCACACGATCCAAGAAGGATGTGGGTTAAGAAAGTGGGCAAGGATGAAACTATGGTTTGAATTTAGGATGGTCCGAATTGCATAGAAATAAGGTCAACATGATCCAAGAAGGAGATTTGTTATTGTAGGAAATGATGGTTGATCTTGATAAAAAGGATCAACAAGCAATGACAAACCTCTTGCAAGTCCATTTAGAAACTTAAAATTGTAAAATCCCTAGTTGAAAAATGTCAAGAGATACACGAGAAAAGACTAAGCAAGAGATACACTGTATCTACATAGGTGTATCCATGTAGTGAAATTGTGAAAGGAATTGAACATTCTTGAGTCAATTCTTGAGCAAAGGAAGGAAGAGCTTAGCTCTAACTATGACTTAGGGGATGATCTCATGGCACAAATGTTTGCAATTGACCATGAAGTTTCTTACCCAATATCTTTTTTTCTAGACGATTACATGGAAAATCCTACCATTTACATGGAACATGGAACTAAGTATGATGTGGCCAATCTTATGTCATTCCTTTCATCACAGATAAAAATGTTAATAGAGATATTGTTTACGAAGCATCCCTATGTGTTGTGGAAAGATGTTAAGGTGTGGATAGAGGATAACTCATAAACAAAGGGGCGTACCTCAATTTGTTAATTGAGTTTTGCTCCAACCATTAATCTTTGCACAGTTTTCAAGACTAGAGATCTCTAAAGCCTATCTATCCTTTTCCTATAATTTAATGCCCAAACCTTCGTAGAACCTTATCAAATCAAGGAAATCTTATTGCTCTCTTTAATTCTCTTTAACCTTATGAAATTTAGATGATGGAATAGCCTATTCCTAAACCTAGAAGAATTTATCATTTAATTAAATTATGAAAGAAACCTTAACCTAGCATAGGGATAAAGTCCACAAAAAATTAGAAGGTAAGTCAAACTATCACTTAATTTCACATTACATATATATATATTTTAAAGAGAAAATTCTTCTAGGTGATTTAAATTGAGGTTAACCTAAGTTTAGATAAGCTTTTAAATTAAATTATAGATGATCGATTAATTAAGAGAATTAGATTTAAATTGTGAACTTGGGGCTACCCCATACCTAGAGAGAAAATAGGATTATGAATTGTAAACTTAGGGTTACCCACATACCTAGAGAGAGAAAATAAGATTAGGAATTGTGAACTTAGGGTTATCCCCATACCTGGAGAGAGAAAAATAGAAATTAGATGAGAAAAATATCTTAGTATAATAAAAGAAAAATTAGGATTTATTAGAATTAATATTTAGAATTCTTTACTAAGTTTTGGTATAAGGATCACCAAGAATTATAGAGAGAAAATTAGAGTAGAAGTTTTATCTACTCCACATGAGCTATCAAATCCTTATTGTACTCTTTCCTCATATAAAAGGGGTCACTTTCAACAAGCAATGGAATCAAGCAAGCTCTCAAGCCTCTTTATGAGTACAAGTCTTAATCTTTTAACCTAATTGTGCTGAGTCTAAAGCTTAATTAGTTTAGTTTATTCATCCTGTTTGTGTTTAGCTACCATCCACTCTAGCTTAAATTAGCATTAATTACATTGTTAATTAGTATAGGGTTAAGTCATCCTCATAATCACCATCTCCATGGGAGCTTGGATCCTTAAGATTTATCATGGTATCAGAGCAAGGTTTAGGCTTCCCATTAGCTTAGCTTTAACTTCTTTAACCCTTTCTTAGCTTTATTTCAATTAGTCAATAATCTCATTCTTATCCTCTCCTCTTCTCTTGTGGCCGATATTGTAGAAGCTCTCACGACATATTCTCTTCACCATTGCCTTTAATAATTTAGGAGAACCTTCAGCTTACCAAGGTGGCCATCCTCACCAAAGCATTCAATGCAATGTGCCGTAGAAGTCTCATTTTTGCATGTTTCATATGTGATCTATTTTGCAGAGGTCCATTCTCCACTTACACTATGAAAATGTCTGAGCCCTCTTAGCAATGTCTTGTCTATACATTAAGGAGTAGCCATACCAAATCTCTTGCCATTTGGAGCGAGCTGTGGTGGGGGTGAGTTGAAAACTAGCCAGGCTGTTGAGTTGAAAACTAGCCAGGCTTGCTGTTGAGTTGAAATGTGCCATTTTTGAAGCGAATTGAGCTAGATCTTTAGCTCAAGCCTTTTCTTCTAATCTAGGGAAAGAAGGCTCAGCAAAAAGCCCCATCAAAAACACCTTTGATTTGCTCAATTTCATCCTCCAATCTTTAGCTATGTTAATGTTAGCAAAAATTAAGCTTATAACTCATTGATTTGGGTTGTTCTCCTTTTCGAAAATTTTCATTTGCACCAAAATTCATTCACATCTTACTACAGTGCATGCTTTCCACAAAAACCTTGCATTTTTTACTAACTTTGTTTTTTTGAACTAAGCTTGAATTTATCATTGCATTGTCACTTGTAAAAGGGATAGACAATGCCTGAGCACTAAAATCAATGCTCAAGGTACGACCCCCCCCCCCCCCTTCTCATCTTCATGGAGCATGTAGAAATTATCTCAAAATTCAATGGTGATGGATTTTTCACATGGCAAAGCAAGACTATGTACTTGCTTATGCGCAAAGGGCTTTGGTGCCTAATTGAAGATGAACCAGTGGAAGTTGAGCCACTTCAAAATAGAAAAGCATTGGACCTTATTTCTCAAAACCTCGGTGATGATGTGATTAGTCACATTGCCAACATCAGGGATGCGAAATTGGCATAGTAAGAGCTTAACAAAATTTTTGGCATTGACTCAAAGAGCTCAAAGATCAAACTTCTCATGCAGTTTTACAAGCTCGACGAGGACACCGAGACCATGGCATAACACATCAGTAAGTTGAAAGGTATCAAGTAACAACTTATTACTGCTTTGAAGAAGGTTATTGAAGAAGATGAATCTACTACTGTGCTATGATAAAGAACCATATGCATCACTTGTTGCTACACTTAAAAATATGCCCAACGCTAAAATTCAAGACATGGAATCACCTTTGCTTGAACATGTATCAAAATTCAAGGATAAGGTACCATTCAAATGACATTTAAGTGAGTAAGCACTCTATGAAAAGGGTGGGATATTTTAAAGAAAAAATCAATCAACCCCTCAGCTTCTAAGATGATATCATTATGGAAAACTTAGTTACACAGAATGAATGTCACAATAAAGATAAACCAAAGCTTGTTTGTGACGTGCAAAAAAACTGGTCAGCTTCATATTCTTCTCTCTCTCTCTCTCTCTCTCTCTCTCTCTCTCTCTCTCTCTCTCTCTCTCTCTCTCTCTCTCTCTCTCTCTCTCTCTCTCTCTCGGTAGTCATAAAGGGGCCCACAGTCAGGCAGTTTTTGTATCTACATGCGGGTAGCCTCTTTTCTCTATAGTTGGGAAACCTTTTTCTTCCTGTTGCATTGGCCATACAACATACTGTACTGCCCTTTTTCTCTTGCATAGGCCTTACACAAAGTACAATAGCTTGTTCTCCTCTTCTTGCACAAGTTGTAGTTGTACAAAAAGTACAACAATGGTACAACATACCCTTTCTTTGGTGCAGGCCGTATAGGTGCTAAGAACATCCCGTGTGTAGCTAATCAATACAAAAAATATGGGTGAGAAGGTACGAGATCCTCTTCTCACGCCAGGGGAGATTCAACCCAATACTCTTGTTGATGGTTATTTTCCATGCTTGTCAATTATTTGTTTATGATATGCTTCTATTATTAATTTGTGGAGAGTCTTGGAGCTAATGGATTTTAAGAGTATGAGTTTTTAAATCTTTCTCAAGTGGTACAAAGATCTTGACACGCCTACTAGTGTTGGTCCAATTTTGTATTAGCATTTGATGTGGGTAGTGAGGAACAACTGCCTACTGCTCGTCCACTTGTGCAAAGTAGGTCAAGAAAGTAGTACCTTCACAAGAAACTCAACAATGTCACCAAAAAAGGAATAAATATTTTGTTCCTTGAATTTTATGATTTATCCATTGAATTACATATAAGACATTGCTCATGCTCAAAATTATTGCTCAAAATCATTCAAGAAAATACAAAAAAGGAAAAGGGGACAATCTTGGACTTTATGAAGAAAAAGTTTGTCAACTCTCCTCCACTAGATATTCACGATACCATTAATGTCCAATAGCTTTGATAGTAATGGTTGGATCTACCAACTGGTCCATCGAATATGATAAAGCGAAGGATGGTATGGCAATAAACATCGGAATGAAATTGAGAAGAATGATCCAAATAACATATATATATGTCATATGGATGTAAAATCATTTTAAAGTGTGATCTTGAATTTTGGACCATGTAGATCTTCTTTAGATTAATCCAAATTGATTATACACCTTCTCTTTAATTAAGAAAATAGTTTCATGTTGATTGCATGTACACAATGGCTTGGAGACCTATGTTCTAGGAATAAAAAGCATTTGAGAGTGTGATCTTGAATTTTGGAACATGTTGATCTTCTTAATACCAATCCAAATTTATGAGACACATCTTTAATTGAAAAATAGATTCGTAGTGTTGATTGCATGTACACAATGGCTTGGAAATCTATGTTCTAGGAGCAAAAAAAAACTAGGACGATCTTAACAAGGATTCATTAAAAAGGTATAAAACTCTTTTTAAAACCAAATTCATTAAAAAGGTATAAAACTCTTTTTAAAACCAAATTTAAATATTTGTTCTCTTGTGCAACTTGTCATACAATTTCTAACCCTATATCAGTTAGGGGCAATGGCTTGTGTTGGCCCACTTAGATGTGCTTATGCATTGGTGGGTTTTGTCATTACTTGTGAATAAAGTTATCATAGAAACAACATTCTATGCTTAATTGTCTTCTTATACATATTAATAATCAATCATAAGGTTTCTTGCATGTTGTTATTAGTTGATTGAAAAGAAATAAAGAATAGATGTATTTAATGAGAGTATCAAAACACATAGTTGAATCCTATGCTAGAGTAAATACTTAAGTTGGAAAAATTCATGTAGGTACAAGTGGAACTATCTTTTGGACATTCTATGCTTAATCATCTTCCACAAATATCACTAATCAATACTAAGGTTACTTGAATATTGTGATTAGCTAGCTGAACAAAAAAAGAATAGATGTATTTAATTAGATTATCAAAAAACATAGTTGAATCCTATGCTAGAATAAAGTATACTTTAGTTGAAAAATTCAGGTAGTATGTATCAGTGGAACTATCTTTAGGATATTCTATGCTTAATCATCTTATCAATCAATCCTATGGTTTCTTACATATTGTAATTAGTTAGTTGAAAAGAAAAAAAGAATAAATGTATTTAATGACAATATCAAAACACATAGTTGGATCCGAGTTAAATCCTATGCTAGAGTAATGTCAATGACACACTCAATATTTAATTAATATCATAGGCCTATTTTTGAAGCTTCGCTTGTTTTCAAAAACCCTTCATTTATTGATAAAGGGATTGATGCAAATTAAAGGGCTATGGAACTAAAATCCAATTTCAAAATTGTAAAAAACTAAGTTGTCATTTTTGGGAGACTTGTATGTGTGTGTGTACGTGTGCGCATATGCCTATGCATGCATGTTCATGTTTGTCATGAATTTTCTAAATAATGAAATTTACTAGAGGAAAAAAGTGAATGAACTTTATGTATATCATGATCACTTTGGTAAAAATGTTTGGTTTGCATGTTAGATTAGTGCCAACAATTTATCAATGTGTTGTCTATTTTTGATAAATTTTTGAGGGAAAGCATACATTCTCGTAGTTTGGTGTGAGAAGGAAGGTAAAGGTTCTCCCACATTATTATATGGTCCATTAGCTCAAAGGCTCATTTGTGTGGAAGAAAAAAGGGTAAAAGAAGTATGTAGAAGGTATCCAAAAATTATGGTTGATATTGAGGACCAATTGAAGTGATGTGGACAATTTAGCGCCATTTGGTGGTTGGTTGTGTGGATAGTTTAGTGCCACTTGGGTGGGTGGTTGGATATGCAGCATATTTGTGTGATGCATGTTTTTTCTTTGGATATATATTATGATGTGCACATAGACCTTTTGTAAAAGAGTTTAGTTAGCAATGTGATTATTCTTATGATTATGAATTGAGACTATCTTTTTTACTAAGCCTATCATTGTGATTAGTATTTATCATGGATTTAGGATTGTCTTTGATCATCTATAGCTCTTTATTTCTTACATGGTATATCCAAGCCAACTAGGGTTAGGGGCAAGGAAATAATCAGCTAGATGGGGGTGTGATTAGGGTTCTTAAGTGTGTTTGTCTTTGATATCTCTAGCTCTTGAGTTCTTACATGGTATATCTAAGCCCCACATAGGGGTAAAATCAAGGCAATAAGTAGCTAGATGTTTCTTTGATATCTCTAGCTCTTGATTTCTTACATGGTATATCCAAGCCCCACATAGGGGAAGGATCAAGGTAATAAGTAACTAGATGTTTCTTCTCTCTTTTTGTCCTCATATGTTCTAAGGTTTTCACTTATAAAAGAGATAAAGAGAACTCTGTGCAAGTTTGACTAAACCCAATTTAGCAATAGGGAGATAAAGAGAACTTTATGAAAGTTTAACTAAACCCACTTAGCAATAAAGAGACAAAGAGAACTATGTGCAGTTTTTCACTTAGAGAGAGCTAAAGAGAGATCTATGCAAGCTTGACTGAACTCAGTTGGAGCAATAGAGAAGAATAGTGGTAGAGAGAGAGAGAGAGAGAGAGAGAGAGAGAGAGAGAGAGAGAGAGAGAGAGAGAGAGAGAGAGAGAGTAATATAATAGCAAGAGAAAGAAAAATAAAACAATTGTTACAAGACCAAGGTACATGGAGAATTGATTAATCCACAAATTAATAAATCACAAAAATAAATCAAAGATACCATAACAAAAATCAAAGAGTATAAAATCAAAAAACACAAGATTGGGTGCAATCTCCCCCCTCATGCTTGTAGCTCTACTTCCATGACATGAGTATTTTGAGAATTATATTCAATAAATAGCCCAAGAAGCTATTAATAGTTGTGCATACAAAATTGGGCTTTGCTTTTACACTTTTTACAAAAATAGCTCAAGCACTAGAGCTTGTTCACACACTAATCAAAACTCTTCTAGCATATGTGCTAGGAATATAGCAAGCCATGCACAAGCGTGCATAAATAATTTGTACAAACATTTTGCACGTGGCTAACAACAATAACCTTGTGCTCATTCGCACATTCCATTAAGCTGATTTGTGCACACATTAAATGAAGCATATTTTTCTATGATCATTATGCATCAAAAATATGATAAAATATATACCTATAATAGTCCTCCCATTTGAGGAAGCAACTGTCCTCAATTGTGTATATAAGAAAATGCTACAATAACAAAACTCATGCGACACCTAAATTGGTGACCCATGCACTCATCATCAAATCACATATAATAATATAAAATAATATGATATAGACAAGATCCCTTATGTGCTAGCAACACATGCACTGCTCATCACCTATTTTTGTAAATATATCCCAATTAATTACCTTTTGTACAATTAATCCGAATATGAAACATTGATAGGAACAAACACAACATATATTTACCCCTTGCTTCACTATGATGAGAGTATCATTATATACACATCATCTAGCATGGTGTAAGTTATCATTTGTTACACTCCAAGAGCATAGTGCATCATTTGCATAAACCACTTGTTTCACTTTGACTGTGTGCAGTTGTTTAGCATAGACCACAATACAATTGTTAAGCATGGCACTACTTGTTACACCTTAACAACATAAACCCGTCAAGCATGGTCTCAAGCTATGCCAATACCACTAGGTAATTAATATTTAATGTGGAATCACCCACGATACCAATTCACTAGGATGGCACACTAGTGTCTAGGCGTCCTCGTACAACTAAAGGGTGGACATTATGTAATATCCCTCCTACTTGGATAAGAAATTGACCTCATATGTGTGTTTGCTTATTGCGAGAAAAGGAGATCAATTATTGTATACTATATAAATTCAAGTATGTTCTCTAATTTATAACAAAAGACATTGTATCAAGGACTTCTATATCTGTAATAAATTCTAATATCCCATACCACCAGAAATATCCCACACAGATCTAGAGATAAGTATGCATTAGAATCATTCACATAGGATTAATGTCGTGTCCCATACCACAAGACTAATGCATAGTGAAAAATTCATAAAGTATAGTTCAAGATGGAAGGGCCAATTCCTTCAAGAAGTTCTACTTTTGATGCATAAAAACTCTTCTTGTAATTTACTAAAAAGTGTTAAATAATCAAATGAAATAAATATATTACCTCAAAAGTGAGAGTAGTCGTTGTGGTATTTTCATCATCATCATTGATCATATTGAGTCCAAGTGAAATAAACTTTGACTTCCGTGGACGATTTGATGTCAGGTTTCTTTCCGCCAAAATCAAGGAAATCCTAGAGGTAGACCCTCTAACCAACCCGCAGTCTCAATCCAAAGTAATGCAAGACCTCCGCCTCAGAATAAAGGAAGTCAAAGAGAGATGTTCCCAAATCGGCCGTCCACTTCCAAGGCAGTAGTAATGCTGGAAGTGATTGAAGAACAAGAAGAAGATGGAAGAGATCATACTCCACCCTGCGAGATGAAGACATCTCGCATTTTTTAAGTGGGGTAGGATGTAAGATTCCTCCCCAGCTCCCCCTGTAATCAATCCCCTTTTCAGAATAAAATCAGATCTTGTTTCTATCTATTTTGGTCGGAGAGAGAAAATGTCTAGAGGGAGGTAATTCAAAATTGAGATATTTTTGGATATAAAAATCCTCCTAGTGTCTAAAATGATTTCCCTTGAAACAAAAATTCAAAAAGAACTTTCCAATGTGCAATTGGAATTAATGAAAAATAGGTATAAAGGACCTTAGCCTAAGGGTCCAGATTTTAAGAAATTTTTGAATTATGCTCCAATTAAGGTTCCTATGGACCAATAAGATTAATCCAAATGTAGGTAGGAGATAAATTGAAGAATAAAAGAAAATCCCCCAAAAATGAGTAAATGCTCACATAAGATGAAGAGTTGACTAAGGACAAGGTTTATTAGTTAAAAAAGAAGAGATATTTAGAGGAAATGATGCATTTTTGACACCTCAGTGTGGGGATCTCCCCTCATGAAGGAGGTGCCTATTTCACATGTGTGGAGAAGTTTTAAACTAAAAAATAATGAGATATTTTCATCTCTCCTCTCTCCTGTTTTAACTAGATCCAAAAAGTAAGCTAAACTGACCCAAAAATGGTAAAAATTGACCAAACTGATCTGGAAAATTCTAGAATCAGTTTGCTTGGTTAGAGGCTCACTTTTTCCTATAAATAGAAGCCTTCCCCTTTGTTAAAGTTTAATAGTGTTTATGCACTGTTACTCTACTCCTACACCCAGAGCCAATTACATTGAATTTTCTTGATAATTCAATTGGTTTTGGCTTAATCCTCTCCAAAGTAATTGGTGGCCACTCTTGCTTCAAACAAGAGTAGAACCCTCAATCCCTCAAGCCAAAGGAAAGCTTACAACTCCATGTAAGCAAAAAATTTATACTTTTTAATTTCAAATCTATGGTTTTCTGATTTTCTTGTTTTTTTATGGTTGATTAAAGTAAATTCGGATGCTATGCCTTGATGAAAAGGAATTCTGATACTATGCCTTGATGAAAAAGCCATCCCCTTCTCTTCTTTACAATTCAGCCTTTCTTCATCCTAGAATGATTAACAAATAGATTGATTAAACTTTTCTTATTGTTTACTCTCTTGGAAATTGAAAATTGTGTAGATTAGAGTCCTTTATATCTAATTGGGGTTAATTTAAATAGAAAAGAGAATGTTAAAAATTGAGAAATAGTAGCCATACAAAGGAGTGTTAAAAATTGAGAAATAGTAGCCATACAAAGGAGGTTATGGCAAAATTTTCTTGAATTTGGTGGAAAAGAAAGTTTATTTTTATGTTATTCTAAAAGAGTAATTCCCACCGTTTGTGCTAACTAAAAGAAATATTCTAATTTACTCTATGTACATATTAACCTATGAATATGCATGGATATCACTGATATTAAATTATTAAAAATTAATTTCTATGCATAGAAAGATGCATAATGGAAATAATTTTATTGTAAAAGTGTTGTTTTCATTGAATTTAATTTCTATGCATAGAAAGATGCATAATGGAAATTTTTATTATGAAAGTGTTGTTTTCACTGAATTTAATTTCTATGCGTAGAAAGGTGCATAATGGAATTTTTTTATTATAAAAGTGTTATTTTCATTGAATTTAATTTTTATGCATAGAAAGATGCATAAAGGATTTATTTTTATTTCAAAAGTGTTATTCTCATTAAAATTGATTTTATGCATAGAAAGATGCATAAAGGATTTATTTTTATTTCAAAAGTGTTATTCTCATTAAAATTTATTTTATGCATAGAAAGATGCCTAAAGAATTTATTTTTATTTCAAAAGTGTTATTCTCATTAAAGTTGATTTTTATGTATAAATAGATATATAAAGAATTTTTATATCAAAATTAGAATTCTCTTAAATTCTATGTTTAAATTCTATGAAATGATGTGAATCAGATAGATGTGAATAAAGGGATGGATAGATGTGATGTGAATAGAGGTGATGAGATGTGAGGTGAATAGATGTGATGTGAATAGAGGTGATGAGATGTGAGAGGTGAATAGATGTGATGAGATGTGTGATGTGAATCAGATAGATGTGAATAGAGGTGATGAGATGTGAGAGGTGAATAGATGTGATGAGATGTGTGATGTGAATCAGATAGATGTGAATGAAGGGATGGATAGATGTGATGTGAATAGAGGTGATGAGATGTGAGGTGAATAGATGTGATGAGATGTGTGATGTGAATTAGATAGATGTGCATGAATGGATGGATGGATGTGATGTGAATAGGGGTGAAGAGATGTGATGTGAATCAGATAAATGTGAATGAATAGATGAGATGTGATGTCATGTGAATCAGGATGTAAATGAATGATATGGGATGTGAGTGGATGCATGTGAAAGAATGGATGTGAAAGAATGTGATGTGGATGTGTATGTGAAAGAATGTGATGTGATGAAAAGAGATGTGATGTGACATGAATATATGTGGATGTGAAGTGATAGATATGAATGTATGAATAGATGTGGGTAGTCGTACAGGTGAACGATTGGATGGATGTGTATGAATGAGATAGAAGTGATGTGATATAATGTGGATAGAATGTATGTGATGGGATGGCTATGAGAATGTATGTGGTGGGTATGAATGAACGAATGTGATGGATATGAATGAATGTGATGTGATGGGTGTAAATGGATGTGATGTAAATGAATGTGATATACGTGAATTGATGTCATGTGAATCATGATGTGAATGAATGAGATGTGATGTCATGTGAATTGGGATGTGAATGAATGAGATATGATGTAAATTGGGATAGATGTGATATGTGATGTGATTGATTATGATGAGATGAGAATGGGAATATAGATGAAATAAACGAGGATTGATGTGGAATAATGTGGAAAGACGAGAGTTCGCTATAGAAACTGTATTTAGGACCTGTTTTTAAAATGACTATTTTATGTCAAGAATGCTGGGGAAGCATTTTGACCGTCTTGTGAGTGAGGTCATGGAGACCTAATTTGATTAAAGTTGCAACAGCTGACGGAGAGTCAATGGAGGACGTCTCGCGTAGCAAGGTCGGTCGTGGTCTTGACCAGCCTCGGTTCGATTAAAATGGTGAGCTTCCGGTACGGTGGATGAGGGACCAAGGAAGCGGCCTATGAGTGAAGCCCTAGCGAAGGATCCTAGAGGGTGCTGACCATACGGTGCTCGGGCTCTGGGTTGCTGAAGATACCCACACATCTGTCGTGGAAGATATTGGAACAAGGAAAACAAGGAGTAAGAGTTGTTTTCTAAATTTGGGCATGGATCTGGTTGATTGACCTTGTTGGTCCTCAACGGATGAGTCCATGGTTCTTTAATATGGATCTGTTGGTTGATCTTGCTGATCCTCAAAGATTCCATTTTGATATGTGAATATATTGCCGAGTACTATGAGCTAGGAACCATCGAAAAGGTCCCTGAGTGGACAGGTGGTGAGGGTTCACCGATGAAGGAATGATTGGAAATTAGAATTCAATCAAAGATTTTGGAGGATTACGATCAGTGACACTATGATTTCATTAAATGATTGTCTTAAAGACAACTGAATCTGTGAAAAGGCAATTTCATATTGGGTGTGTAAGTGGTGTGACTAATTTTAAGTTTGCATGAATATCCGGCTAGGGGATATGGGAACTCTTTTCCCTAGTACTACCCAGGACAAAACCTAACCAAATTCCTAATTGGATCCCATCACTACAGTGGTTGGGCAGTTGGCTAACCCATGGGAATGGATGGGGCTAGGCTGGATTGATGGATCCCTAAATTGAGACTCAATTCTGTTATGGTACGATAGATGAAGTAAATCCCGGAGACAAAAAATTATTCTATGAAAAAGAATCAATGGCTGTGCCTCTAAATGAGGAAAAAAGCGTTGGTCTCTATGATCCAAGTGCAATCTTTTTCCTGATTTGACTATAGAACTTACAGGTTCGGTCAGATTAGTTCAGTTAGTTAACGCTTTTGACTACGTTAGATAAAATTTATCCTGGAGGAATCTGCTGTGCTTTCCGAGCAAGGGAAGTTTTTTCGGGTTCGGTTTTGGAAGAACCGATGGATTAGTCTCTTGTCTGGATGTCCGGATATCCGTGGGTGAGGCCCCGAGTGAGGGACCCTGTCCTGTGCAAGAAGTGCTACTTCTGCTGCTAGCACCCCTGAATTCGTTGCGCGGTGGGGACAGGGATCTTTCAGCTGGTATCAGAGCGAATTGGCTTAAGTGGATCAACTTAGAAGCCAAAAATGTCAAAATTTATAAAGTAAAAAGTTAGAAATGTGTGATGAAATTCATACAAATTGATATTCAGACTGAACTTCATAATTTAGTAATTGGGTCTTCAGATGGAAGTACCACAATTATATGGAATCCCTGACTTGCTTGAGGCCTAGACATGATGGTATTTACCTTATAGTTCCAAGGACCGTGACTACCCGTATATATCGAGGGTATAATTGCAGCTCTTTACTCGCAGTATATACGAGTAAATCTAAGATCTTAAAATTATAAGCAAAAATGCTATCCAGATGATGAATTCGAATGTGGTTGATATGATTTTAAAATTCTAGTTGAGAACTGATGAGTTGATTTGAACTTTGATTGAAAAATGATGATTCTTGAATTTTGGTTGAAAAGCGATAAGCTGAGCAAAACCACAATGAGGATGAATGGGATGAGTCCCTGTGATGATGTTCGTAACTGGAATGATGATAATGACTTTAGCAAATCACTATGAGATTAATGGATTGTGTTGACAAATTGCTACTATTAACACTTGACCCACCAGTGGATCAAATTAAGGGATGACAAATTAAAAATCTATATAATTGAAATTCCCATGGAGGACTATTTAGATGGAAATTTTGGTCTAATGGACCATTATTATGTTAAAGATATAAATGATATGTTTTCAATGAATTGTTATTTGATAATGAGTTGTATATGAATATCTTTATCCCATGATTTTGTGAGGAATTGACCAATCTAAAGAACCCAAGAATCAGTTGAATCTAAAATTTGATTGAATCATAAATAAAGGGACTTAACAAGAATTTTCGTATTGATAGAAGCATGGATCGTGGTCGTCGTGGAGTAGAAATGATACCCCCCAACTCGATGAGGAAGAGCTTGACTTGGATGTTCGTAAAACTCTTCATAAATCACAGCCTGGACCTTTCAAGGGTGAAGGGGAAAACTTAGGTGAGGCTGTGGAAAAGTGGATTGAAACAATGGAAGAGTACTTCGAATGTCACCGGGTACAATGAGAAGAGTGGCATGGCTCTTGCAAGGCTGAAGATAGTAGAAACAGCCAGAGTGGCATGGAAAAACCACTGCGAGACAAACCGTCTGGATCGGAATACCCAGACATGGAATGATCTCAAAATTTACCTAAAGGACGAGGTTCTGTCCTCCCAGCTTTTTGGAAACAAAGATGAACGAATTCATAGAGTTAACCCAGGGGAGCAGAACTATTGAATTATATCACCAAGCGTTCGCTCTCCTCCTTAAGTACTTGCCACCGCTGGATGAAGAACAGCTGATGGCCAAGTTCATTCGGGGATTGAACGAACCTTTGAATATCCCGGTGAAGAATGCCAAGCCAGTTTCCATGGCTGAAGCAGTGTGGATGGCGAAGGATTTTGCCAAGGCCTTTGATGTCAAAGTCCCGCCGAAGCCAGCACCATCACGTTTCAAAAGGTTTTTAATTCCAGAAGGTGATTCCACAAGCCCAGGATATGGGAAGTTCCAGAATGGAAGAAATGTCATTTTTTCGAAACTCAATCCCATGGAATTCAACTTCAGAAGTTCCACCCTTGAACAAGGGAGTGAAATGCTATAACTGTCAAGGATTTGGATATCACGGTATGGATTGCTCAACTCCTTTTGGATCAAGGTTTTCGGGGTAGGAAAATCAGGGATCAAGATTCAAGACTCCAACTCCTTCCTTCCAGGAGTAATCAGGTTTCTTTCCGCCAAAATCAAGGAAATCCCAGAGGTAGACCCTTTAACGACCGTCCACTTCCAAGGCAGTAGTAACGCTGGAAGTGATTGAAGAAGAAGAAGAAGATGAAAGAGATCATACTCCACCTGCGAGATGAGGACATCGTGCGTTTTTTAAGTGGGGTAGGATGTAAGATTCCTCCCCAGCCCCTCAGGATGTCCAACCATTCCCCCTGTAAATCAATCCCCTTTTCAGTATAAAATCATATCTTGTTTCTATCTATTTTGGCCTGGAGAGGCGAGGAACACTATAAGAAGAGAAAACTAATCAACAAGCTCATCGAGAGAAAATTCCATTCACAAGAGACATTAACATGCCATGTTTGGGATACTTTGAACAAACAATGTATATAGAATCTAATCCCCTTACAAGTTTTTTTGTGGTTGAGTATGTGTTGGAAGCAGATTTGATCTTGGGGCATAAATGAACTATTGCTGCCCAAGCACCATTGTGCTTTGCTAGTGATATGGTCATCATGATGATCAACGACACAAAGCGACGACACAAAGCGGACGGTACCATAGTGCAAGGAAGCGGCTCTAACATTGAAGGATCTATATGATGCTGAGCGCAAAAAGCTACAAGCCTCTTCCTCAAAAGACTCTCTAGTTAAAGACCTACCATCTGCATCAATGACCAAGTCTGACAAAGTATCTACCCCTCAACTCTATCCTCACCAAAAAAGTCCAATCCAAAACCTCACAATCAATAGCTATTCCTAAAGAAGTCCCCCAAGCACAACCATCTATCTCAAAAAAGGAACTCAAAGGAAAAGCCTCAACCTCGACAACTCCTCATTGACCAACCTCACCAAGGGAGAAAGTTATATGCTCAAAAGCTTCAACATCAACATCCACCACTCCACAAGAGACTCAAGCCTCATCATCAACAACACCCATGAGTGTCAAACTTGCAGCCCCAGCACCAACCAATGTGAAGGAGGATAATAAATCTTCCACTTCATCCAAAAACAAAACTCCACCATGACAGCCAAAATCAAGGTATCTTAATGGATTTAAAATATGGGTGGAAAAGCAGCTACTTGTAGCTCAAGGCTACTACGAGGGTGTCAATCCAATTTGGGTGCCTCCACAATCAAAGCCTCTTCCTTAATGCAAAACTCAAAGGCTAAAGAAGAATAAAAGTACTCCGCAATGTTGTCCACAAAAGCCTATCCAAGTTCCTCAAAGAACTCTAGCCACTCTTCAACAAGTGTGGGGGTCCAAAAAGATTACTGTAAGCTCAAGGGTACTACCAAGGTAATACTAAAGATTTGATTCCCAAGCGCATCAAGAAGTCACCTAAGCCTGCACAAAGAAAGAAACCATAGTACCAAAAGCATCACCACCAATTCATAATATTCATCAAATATGGGTGCCTATGCACATGCTTCTAGAACAAGGATATTATGATGGGAAATCCCATCATATTGTTGCTAAGATCAAACAAAGTGAAGAATGCCTCACCCCACTAACTTCAATTCCCAAAAATTCACCTAAATTTTGACAAGAATGGAGGCCTAAACAACACCAAGCAAGCTCAACCCCTCTCGTGTATACAACACATACACAAGAGCTTGCATGTTTAGTCAACACCAATGATAACCAACCAGAAGCTATACCTACCGCCTCGACAACACTTGAGGCCACCAATTCAAAAATCAATCTCCACATCTGCAATGGAAACTTATGAGCAGATCAAGAACAAACTCACAATGCTCTTTTCACTCCTCTAGAAGCATGAGTGCAGAAGCTAGGCAGCAGACATAAGAACCTATTCTCTCAAAAAGGAGAGTAGCCCCACAAGAACCTGTTGCTTTCAAAATTGAGATATTTTTGGATATAAAAATCCTCCTAGTGTCTAAAATGATTTCCCTTAAAACAAAATTTCAAAAAGAACTTTCCAACGTGCAATTGGAATTAATTAAAAATAGGTATAAAGGACCTTAGCCTAAGGGTCCAGATTTTCAAAATTTTTTGAATTATGCTCCAATTAAGGTTCCTATGGACCAATAAGATTAATCCAAATGTAGGGAGGAGATAAATTGAAGAATAAAAGAAAATCCCCCAAAAATGAGTAAATGCTCATATAAGATGAAGAGTTGACTAAGGACAAGGTTTATTAGTTAAAAAAGAAGAGTCATTTAGAGGAAATGATGCATTTTTGACACCTTAGTGTGGGGATCTCCCCTCATGAAGGAGGCACCTATTTCACATGTGTGGAGAAGTTTTAAACTAAAGAATAATGAGATATTTTCATCTCTCCTCTCTCCTGTTTCAACTAGATCCAAAAAGTAAGCTAAACTGACCCAAAAATGGTCAAAAATTGACCAAACTAATCTGGAAAATTCTAGAATCAGTTTGCTTGGTTAGAGGCTCACTTTTTCCTATAAATAGAAGCCTCCCTCTTTGTAAAAGGTTAATAGTGTTTATGCACTGTTACTCTACTCCTACACCCAGAGCCAATTACATTGAATTTTCTTGATAATTCAATTGTCTTTGGCTTAATCCTCTCCAAAGTAATTGGTGGCCACTCTTGCTTCAAACAAGAGTAGAATCCTCAATCCCTCAAGCCAAAGGAAAGCTTACAACTCCATGTAAGCTAAAAATTTTTACTTTTTAATTTCAAATCTATGGTTTTCTGATTTTTTTGTTTTTTTATAGTTGATTAAAGTAAATTTTGATGCTATGCCTTGATGAAAAGGCCATCCCCTTCTCTTCTTTACAATTCAGCCTTTCTTCATCCTAGAATGATTAACAAATAGATTGATTAAACTTTTCTTATTGTTTATCCTCTTGGAAATTGAAAATTGTGTAGATTAGAGTCCTTTATATCTAATTGGGGTTAATTTAAATAGAAAAGAGAATGTTAAAAATTGAGAAATGGTCTGCCATACAAAGGAGGTTATGGTAAAATTTTTTTGAATTTGGTGGAAAAGAAAGTTTATTTTTATGTTATTCTAAAAGAGTAATTCGCACCGTTTGTGCATTCTAAAAGAAATATTCTAATTCACTCCATGTTCATATACACCTATGAATATGCATGGATATCAGTGATATTAAACTATTAAAATTAATTTCTATGCATAGAAAGATGCATAATGAAAATAATTTTATTATAAAAGTGTTGTTTTTATTGAATTTAATTTATATGCATAGAAAGATACAAAATGGAAATTTTTATTATAAAAGTGTTATTTTCATTGAATTTAATTTCTATGCATAGAAAGGTGCATAATGGAAATTTCTTTATTATAAAAGTGTTATTTTCATTGAATTTAATTTTTATGCATAGAAAGATGCATAAAGGATTTATTTTTATTTCAAAAGTGTTATTCTCATTAAAATTGATTTTATGCATAGAAAGATGCGTAAAGGATTTTTTTAATTTCAAAAGTGTTATTCTCATTAAAATTGATTTTATGCATAGAAAGATACATAAAGGATTTATTTTTATTTCCAAAGTGTTATTCTCATTAAATTTGATTTTATGCATAGAAAGATGCCTAAAGGATTTATTTTTATTTCAAAAGTGTTATTCTCATTAAAGTTGGTTTTTATGTATAAATAGATGTATAAAGAATTTTTATATCAAAATTAGAATTCTCTTAAATTCTATGTTTAAATTCTATGAAATGATGTGAATCAGATAGATGTGAATGAAGGGATGGATAGATGTGATGTGAATAGAGGTGTGAATAGAGGTGATGAGATGTGAGGTGAATAGATGTGATGAGATGTGTGATGTGAATCAGATAGATGTGAATGAAGGGACAGATAGATGTGATGTGAATAGAGGTGATGAGATGTGAGGTGAATAGATGTGATGAGATGTGTGATGTGAATCAGATAGATGTGAATGAAGGGATGGATAGATGTGATGTGAATAGAGGTGATGAGATGTGAGGTGAATAGATGTGATGAGATGTGTGATGTGAATCAGATAGATGTGCATGAATGGATGGATGGATGTGATGTGAATAGGGGTGAAGAGATGTGATGTGAATAGGGGTGAAGAGATGTGATGAGATGTGATGTGAATCAGATAAATGTGAATGAATAGATGAGATGTGATGTCATGTGAATAAGGATGTAAATGAATGATATGGGATGTGAGTGGATGTATGTGAAAGAATGGATGTGAATGTATGTGAAAGAATGTGATGTGGATGTGTATGTGAAAGATGTGATGTGATGAAAAGAGATGTGATGTGACATGAATATATGTGGATGTGAAGTGATAGATATGAATGTATAAATAGATGTGGTTAGTCGTACAGGTGAATGATTGGATGGATGTGGTTAGTCGTACAGGTGAATGATTGGATGGATGTGTATGAATGAGATATGATGATGTGGATAGAAGTGATGTGATATAATGTGGATAGAATGTATGTGATGGGATGGTTATGAGAATGTATGTGGTGGGTATGAATGAACGAATGTGATGGATATGAATGAATGTGATGTGATGGGTGTAAATGGATGTGATGTAAATGAATGTGATGGACGTGAATTGATGTGATGTCATGTGAATCACGATGTGAATGAATGAGATGTGATGTCATGTGAATCGGGATGTGAATGAATGAGATGTGATGTAAATTGGGATAGATGTGATATGTGATGTGAATGATTATGATGTGATGAGAATGGGAATATAGATGAATTAAATGAGGATTGATGTGGAACAATGTGGAAAGACGAGAGTTCACTATAGAAACTGTATTTATGACTTGTTTTTAAATTGAGTATTTTATGTCGAGAATGCTGGGGAAGCATTTTGACCGTCTTGTGAATGAGGTCATGGAGACCTAATCTGATTAAAGTTGCAAACAGCTGACGGAGAGTCAATGGAGGACGTCTCGCATAGCAAGGTCCGCCGAGGTCTTGACCACCCTTGGTTCGATTAAAATGGTGGGCTTCCGATATGGTGGATGAGGGACCAAGGGAGCGGCCTATGAGTGAAGCCCTATGTCACTTGCAAAGGATCCTAGAGGGTGTTGACCATACAGTGCTCGGACTCTGGGTCGCGGAGGATACCCACACGTGCATCGTGGAAGATATTGGAACAAGGAGTAGGAGTTGCTTTCTGAATTCGGGCATGGATCTGGTTGATTGACCTTGCTGGTCCTCAACGGATGAGTCCATGGTTCTTTTATATGGATATGTTGGTCGATCGTGCTGATCTTCAATGGAGATTCCATTTTGATATGTGAATATATTACCGAGTACTATGAGCTAGGAGCCATCGAAAAGGCCCCTGAGTGGACAGGTGGTGAGCGTTTTGGTTGCCAATGATGCCATAGGGACACCGATGAAGGAATGATTGGAAATTAGGATTCAACCAGAGATTTTGGAGGATTATGATCAGTGACACTATGATTTCATTAAATGATTGTTTTAAAGACAGCTGAATCTGTGTGAAAAGGCAATTTCATATTGGGTGTGTAAGTGGTGTGACTAGTTTGCATGAATATCCGGCTAGGGGGCATGGGAACTCTTTTCCCTGGTACCCGGGACCAAACCTAACCAAATTCCTAATTGGATCCCATCACTACAATGGTTGGGCGGTTGGCTAACCCATGGGAATGGATGGGTTAGGCTGGACTGATGGATCCCTAAATTGAGACTCAATTCTATTATGGTACAATAGATGAAGTAAATCCCGGACAAAAAATTGTCCTATGGAAAAGAATCAACGTTTGTGCCTCTCAATGAGGAAAAAAGCGTTGGTCACTATGATCCAAGTGCAATCTTTTTCCTGATCTGACTATGGGACTTACGGGTTCGGTCAGATCAGTTCAGTTATTTAAGGCTTTTGACTACGTTAGAGAAAATTTATCCTGGAGGAATCTCCCGTGCTTTCCGAGCAAGGGAAGGTTTTTCGGGTTCGATTTTGGAAGAACTGATGGACTAGTCTCTTGTCCAGATATCCGTGTGGGTGAGGCCCCGAGTGAGGGACCCTTCCCCGCGCAAGAAGTGCTACTTTTGCTGCTAGCACCCCTGAATTCGTTGCGCAGTGGAGACAGGGATCTTTCAGCTGGTATCAGAGGGAATTGGCTAAAGTGGATCAATTTTGAGAAGCCAAAAATGTCAAAAATTTATGTAGCTCTTTACTGGCAGTATATACAAGTAAATCTAAGATCTTGAAATTATAAGCAAAAATGCTATCCAGATGATGAATTCGAATGTGGTTGATATGATTTTAAAATTCTAGTTGAGAACTGATGAGTTGATTTAGATTCTGATTAAAAATGATGATTCCTGAATTTTGGTTGAATCAGTTAGATCTAAAATCGGATTGAATCATAAATAAAGGGACTTAACAAGAATTTTGCTATTGATAGGAGCATGGATCGAGGTTGTCGTGGTCAAAATGATAACCCCCAACTCGATGAGGAAGAGATCGACTTGGATGTTCGTAAAACTCTTCATAGATCACAGCCTAGACCTTTCAAGGATGACGGGAAAAACTTGGGTGAGGCTATGGAAAAGTGGATTGAAGCAATGGAAGAGTACTTCGATGTGATTGCGAGACAAACCATCTGGATCGAAATACCCAGACATGGAATGATCTCAAAATTTACCTCAGGACGAGGTTCTGTCCTCCCGGCTTTTTGGAAACAAAGATGAACGAATTCTTAGAGTTAACCCAGGGGAGCAGAACTATTGATCTATATCACCAAGCGTTCACTCTCCTCCTCAAATACTCGCCACCGCTGGTGGGTGAAGAACAGCTGATGGCGCCAGGTTCATTCGGGGACTGAACGAACCTTTGAATATCCCGGTGAAGAATGCCAAGTCAGTTTCCATGGCTGAAGCAGTGTGGATGGCGAAGGATTTTGCCAAGGCCTTTGATGTCAAGGTCCTGCCGAAGCCAGCACCATCACCTTTCAAAAGTTTTTTAATTAGGGATCGAGATTCCAGACTCTAGCTCCTTCCTTCCAAAGTAATCAGGTCTCTTTCCGCCAAAATCAAGGAAATCCTAGAGGTAGACCCTCTAGCCTCTCAATCCAAAGTAATGCAAGACCTCCGCCTTCAGAATAAGGGAAAATAAAGAGAGATGTTCCCAAATCGGCCATCCACTTCCAAGGTTGTTGGAATTAGGGTTGCAGGAAAGCACACAAAGCTTGGAGAAGAAGAAGCAAGAATGCACACAACACACAATGTATTAGATTGTGTCAATGTACAAAAGATAAGTTAGCCCTAGAAGGATGGGCGTATATACAAGTCGGGGAAAAAAACCTCCTAAAGAGGAAAAAAGTACCCCGACAGTCCTAAGTGTGTTCACACACATCACTGCCTATATATATATGGCAACAAATCCCCCCTGGGAGTGATGGTATTGGAATTAGGGTTGCAGGAAAGCACACAAAGCTTGGAGAAGAAGAAGCAAGAATGCACACAACACACAATGTATTAGATTGTGTCAATGTACAAAAGATAAGTTAGCCCTAGAAGGATGGGCGTATATACAAGCCAGGGGAAAAAACCTCCTAAAGAGGGAAAAAGTGCCCCGGCGGTCCTAAGTGTGTTCACACACATCACTGCCTATATATATGGTAACAAATCTCTCCTGGGAGTGATGGTGTGAACGAGAGCTGGCACTCATGTATAGGGGAGTGCCATGCCCGAAGTAGATCAGTCCACAAAGGGGAGCAAGCCCAAAGCTTTGCGGAAAGCTTCGAACTTCTCATGAGGAAGCGCCTTTGTGTAAAGATCGGCGAGGTTGTCCTGTGTTGGCATATAGGCCAAGCTGATCTCTCCTGCTGAGAGTCTCTCCCTGACATAGTGATAATGCACCTCAATGTGCTTTGTGCGAGCATGAAAAACTAGGTTTCTCGCAACTGCCAATGCGCTCTGACTGTCAGTGAAGATAGAGGTGGCAGACTCCTATCCAACACCCAAGTCAGCCCCATAAGCCGTCTGAGCCACACACACTCAACCGTAGCTGTGAAAGCTGCCCTGTACTCAGCTTCACAACTAGAAGTGGCCACAGTAGGTTGCTTCTTGCTCAACCAAGATATGCATGAGCTATCGAGCATGAAACGAAAACCACTTGTGGACACTCTTGTGTCATAGCAACCAGCCCAATCTGAGTCCGAAAAAGCATGTAAATCTGGCGGCAACGATCCCCCCTTGGGATAAAACAACCCAAGATATATGGTGCCACTCAAGTAGCGAAAGATGCGTTTAACTATCTTCTAATGCTGAAACCCTGGGCTATGCATAAACCTGCTCACCTGTGAGACTGCAAACTGAATGTCCGGCCTCGTAATGCATACATAAATGAGGCAACCAACAGCTGTCTGATAGAGTGTGACATCAAAGTGATCTCCAGCATCATGAAGACTCAACTTCAAACCTGTCTCCATTGGAGTAGCAATAGGCTTGCAGTCTTCAAGGCCAAATCTCCGCAACAATGTCTCAATATACTTTGTTTGACACAAAGCAATACCTCCATCACACTGCTTAAATTGTATCCCAAAATAATGATGGAAATGCCCCAAATCTGACATCTCAAAAGAGGCATCAGCCTTAAAATCAGCAATATGACTCTCATTTGGTCCTGTGAGGAGCATGTCATCGACATAGAGAGCAATGATTAGATGTACACCATCCACACGTTTAACATACAAAGTGCTTTTTGTTAGACTATTTTGAAACCCATGTGCAGTCAAATATGCATGTATCTTTTCATACCAAGCTCGTGGAGCTTTCTTTAAACCATACAAAGCCTTTTTCAACCTGCACACTTTGTTTTCCTGTCCTCTTTGAACAAAACCACGAGGTTGCGATACATACACCTCCTCATGCAAATCTCCATTCAAGAACGCAGTCTTTATGTCCAGTTGATGTACATTCCAACCATTATGTGCTGCCAATGCACAAATGCTACGAATGGCAGTCATACGACAAGTGGGAGCAAAGGTCTCATCAAAATCAATGCCCTTTTCTTGAGCATAACCCTTTGCAACAAGTCTAGCCTTATAGCGATCAACACTGCCATCTGGCTTTCGTTTCAACTTAAAAACCCACTTACATCCAATGGCCTTTTTACCAATAGGCAAATCACACAAAGACCATGTACCATTCTTCATTATAGCATCATATTCACTTTGCATTACAGCCAATCAATTTTCTGATTTTTGTGCCTCATCAAATGAAAGAGATTCTTCCTCTTCACACATACTAGACACAGCCAAAGCATAACAATCTGATGCATAAGAGGCATGCTGAAAACCTGAACGAGTATGACTAGATATAGGTGCATCAATTTTACTATCACGCAAGGTTTGCAGCAGCCATTTAGGCATACCTCTAGCCTGCTCATTTTCAGCCCTATCCTCAAAAATTACATCCTGTAAATCTGCATCAGAAATAGGCTGATCTATGATGTCGTTTGAAATCTACATAGGCTGAATATTTGCCTCATTAGGACTTACATTTGAATTCCCACCTGTAAACAGAGGCAACAATGTATCAAATACATCCCGTGAGCTCACACCTGTCTCTTTGGTACATGATAACAAGGGCTACACAGCATCTTCCACAAAAACAACATCTCTACTAATCAAGATACGCTTTGACTGCAGATGATACAATCTGTAACCCTTGCTTTCAGCACTGTAACCAACAAAAATGCATTTGACAGCCTTATCATCCAATTTTTTGCGTTGTTGCACAGGCACTAAAGCATAGGCCAAGCAACCAAAGACACACAAGTGACCAATAGAAGGCTTCCTACCATGCCAAGCTTCATATGGAGTAATAGACTGCAAGGCCTTAGTGGGACACCTGTTGAGTACATATGCAGCACACATGACAGCCTCAAGCCAAAACGCATGTGGCAAAGCTTGGCTCTTGACCATATATCGTGCCATCTCCATAAGTGACCTGTTTTTCCTTGTAGCAACACCATTTTGCTGAGGGGTATACGGCACTATACATTGGTGTTTTATCCCACGACTAGCCAGAAATGCATCAAACTCTTTAGACATGTACTCCCCCCCCTCAATCAGAACGGAGGGTGCCCACAGTACAATTGGATACATTTTCAACCATAAGAAAAAACTGTTTGAAGCACAAAAACACTTCGGACTTTGCCTTCAGTGGATATACCCATGCATGCCTTGAGTAATCATCAATGAAAGTCACGAAGTACCAGTGTTTACCAAATGACGGAGTTTGCATAGGCCCACATACATCACTATGTACAAGTTGCAATTTGTGAGTGGCCCGCACAGAACCATCCTTTGGAAACGCAGAACGCTGCATTTTGCCCAAAATAAAGCCTTCACAAACATGTTTCAATAGTGCCTCAAGAGGGGGCAATGAAGCAACCATATCAAATTTCTGCAAATGCAGCAAACTAGCAAAGTTCAGATGACCAAAACGAGCATGCCATAGTTTTGCATCTGAAACTGCCTTTTCATCAGAAACTGCATTTGCTGAATATTCCACACACTTGTCATAAGAATTGAGCCTATATAGCCCACGAAACAAGGTGCCAGATGCAATAATCGTATCACCAGAAGTCAAATCATGAACAGTACATCTGTCATCCACAAATTTGACTACAAGTCCAAGTCTAGCAAGTGCAGAGACAGATAATAGATTCTTCTTTATCCCTGGCACATACAAAGCATTTGAAAGTGTGAAAGTGCTGCCATTTGTAGCAGTAAGCATAATTTTACCAACGCCCTTCACTGGATAAGAAGCATTATTGGCACATGTGACAGTATTCCCATTAGAGACAGCCTCAAGACAAGTGAACATATCACGATGCGAGGTAATGTGCTTTGTAGCACCATTGTCAAAATACCATACATTAGAGTCAACAAAAACTGCCAAACATGCATCATGTACAGATGGGTCATACTGGCAATACACGCTAAATGCCCATTCTGTATCTTGCACAACATTTGCAGAATCTGCATTTGTAGAAGCATCCGCTATTGTGGCTGCATTTGACTCTTTCTTCTTTGCCTCTTTAGCCTTTAGCTTAGGGCAATTCTTAATGACATGATCATTTGCCTTACAATAGTTGCACCTGGTCTTTTTCTTGCCTTTATCAAGAGCCTTCTCAGACTTATTGTTGCTACCTGTGGAAGGAGAAGAAGTTGCAGACCTACTAATAGGAGAAGAAACAGTGGAAGGGGCTGCCTTACCACTTCTTCTCTGCTGCTAGACATCAATAAATGCTTGATCAACTGCACGCTGCCTGGCCCTGTTTTGCCTGGACTGCGCTTCTTGCAAGAGCTTATTGACTAAAGTATCATACTTGACAGCATCAGGTCTGTCCTCAGTAAGAAGTCTCCACGTGGAAGCAAAAGTCTGATATGTCTCAGGTAAGGCATCAAGAACAGTTTGCACAATAAGAGAATGATCAGGGATAATCTCAGCTGTAGAAATCAACTGTTCCTTGAGATCTTTAATCTCAACAAGAAAAACATTCATGTCATCATCTTCCTGCATAAACTTCAATTCTAGCTCTTTACGCAGGTAAGAGATTTTTGCCTCGTTTTACGACCTGCATACAAACCAGCTAGAATATCCCAAGCCTGTTTTGCTATTTTAGCTGAACGAATATGTGGGGTGATATTATGTTTGACAGAAAGTGCAATCAAGGCATGAGCCTGCGCATCTTTACCATCCCAACGAGCTTGTTCAGCAGTGGGTAAAATAGCAGCAACAGTAGAGCTGCTAGAACCTGCAACATCCTTAATAGATCCTACATCCAAAGAACCTGGACGTACATCCATACCCTGCACAATGTTCCACACTCCTTTTGCAACCAAAACATGCTGCATCATGTATGCCCAAAGTGGGTAGTTGCTGTCTCCATCCAGTTTGTCTTCAGCAGACAACATGCGAAATACATCATTGTTGTTATCAGCCATGGCCACTGACTGAAATTGATGCAAAAGCTACCTGTAATGAAGCAAAGATTGAACAGAGAACAACTTGTGCTATGTAGCACAGTCCACAATAGAATACGTATGCCTGTTTTGCAGAAAATTGCACTGTTGAAATTTCTGCACAAAATGATGAAAACACCTGTGCAGAACTTGAAATGCAAAAACGGAGCCCGAAACGACTTCAGATGCGATTTCTGAGAACGTAGAGCCCTACGATCTAATTTGCAGAGTATAGAGACCTGCAAGCGCTCGTGAAAGCTCACCTCAATCGGAGAACGTGAGTCGGAGGATGCTGGCGGTGTAGCCCTGGGAGCCGATGCCTGCTCTGATACCAATTGTTGGAATTAGGGTTGCAGGAAAGCACACAAAGCTTGGAGAAGAAGAAGCAAGAATGCACACAACACACAATGTATTAGATTGTGTCAATGTACAAAAGATAAGTTAGCCCTAGAAGGATGGGCGTATATACAAGCCGGGGGAAAAACCTCCTAAAGAGGAAAAAAGTACCCTGGCGGTCCTAAGTGTGTTCACACACATCATTGCCTATATATATATGGCAACAAAGGCAGTAGTAACGCTGGAAGTGATTGAAGAAGAAGAAGAAGATGAAAGAGATCATACTCCACCCTGCGAGAGATGAGGACATCTCACGTTTTTTAAGTGGGGTAGGATGTAAGATTCCTCCCCAGCCCCTCAGGATATCCAGTTTCTCCCCCTGTAATCAATCCCCTTTTCAGAATAAAATCAGATCTTGTTTCTATCTATTTTGGCGTGGAGAGAGAAAATGTCTAGAGGGAGGTAATTCAAAATTGAGATATTTCTGGATATAAAAATCCTCCTAGTGTCTAAAATGATTTCCCTTGAAACAGAAATTCAAAAAGAACTTTCCAATGTGCAATTGGAATTAATTGAAAATAGGTATAAAGGACCTTAGCCTAAGGGTCTAGATTTTCAAAAAATTTTGAATTATGCTCCAATTAAGGTTCCTATGGACCAATAAGATTAATCCAAATGTAGGAAAGAGATAAATTGAAGAATAAAAGAAAATCCCCCAAAAATGAGTAAATGCTCACATAAGATGAAGAGTTGACTAAGGACAAGGTTTATTAGTTAAAAAAGAAGAGATATTTAGAGGAAATGATGCATTTTTAACACCTCAGTGTGGGGATCTCCCCTCATGAAAGAGGCACCTATTTCACATGTGTGGAGAAGTTTTAAACTAAAGAATAATGAGATATTTTCATCTCTCCTCTCTCCTGTTTCAACTAGATCCAAAAAGTAAGCTAAACTGATCCAAAAAGTAAGCTAAACTGATCCAAAAATGGTCAAAAATTGACCAAACCGATCTGGAAAATTCTAGAATCATTTTTTGTTGGTTAGAGGCTCACTTTTTCCTATGAATAGAAGCCTTAGGTCAAGTGTTTGTAGTGGACAAGGTCTAGTTATGGAGCTCAAGATTTGGGCCAAAAAATGAAGATTATGTACACACAAGCTCATTTATTGATTCATATTGTACTCTAGTTCATTTATAAGTATTATAAGAGGTACCATGGACAATTGCATCTGGATGATTTCCAAGTTCCCGGTTTGAGAGGAGAGGCTCCCAAAGCTTGTAATAAAAATTCTTGGTGATATACAAACTAGTATGGTGTCATCATGCAAAGCTCCTATATCAAGTTTGTGGGTTTGGTTGTGGACAATAAATAAATGTTTACTTACATAATAATCAAGTGTGCAAGTGCTTTCAGTTACAAATACATGCACATAAGCATACAAACTTTAGCATATATGTAGAGAGGTAAACTGGTATTGACCACCAAGTTTTGATACTCCTATGCTGATGGGCAAGTAGAACCAAAAAATGCTTTTCACAAACACAGCATGTAAGGCTAGAAAATTTTCCCCCTAGATTAACACCCCCTCCCCCTCCCCCTCTCAAACTCTTTGATCTGCTCTTTAATTGAGTTCCATGAGAGTCTTTTCTTCGATGACTAAAAGGAGATGATTTATGAAGTAAATTTAGAGAAGATTGATAGTGGGAAGGATTGTTATTGAAAAACAACCCATTAGAGCGCTTAAGAATATAATTATCCTGGTAACTTCTCTTGAAATCTTAGTGGAGATAGCTAGACTCCTCATCAATAATGTAGTTCCAATAAGCCCATCCTGCAGTTGCCTCCCCATACACTCAAAACTGAGTTCGACAAAATTTTTGGTAATCAGATTGCCTTGCCCCTTGATAGGCCCATTCATTAATAACGTCGTTAATACCTCAATGTTATCATGATTACCACTAACATAAGATGTCATTGGATATGGTACTATGCTAAACCAAAACACAAACATGCATAACTATATACATTCATATACATGCATGCATCATAATTTCAACATACCCATAAACAAATACATAACTATGTACATACATACATGCATAGTTTGTTAACGTACCCACAAAGGTTAGTAGACCATTGCCATTCTGATTCATGACTTGTTGTGCAATCATGATAGCAAAGGGAGCACCATGGCTGCACCCCAAGCCCTTCACATTTCATGTCAAGCTAAGTCTTCTAACAAAGCCCTTCACTCATTTTGTGGGCAAGCACGGCACATAGCCCTTTACTTGTCTTGTGGGCAATCGCCATTGCGCGCTTGGTTCAACTTGCCACGCCGAGCTCCTTGGCAGCATGGTACAATAATCCACCATCGCCGCCTAGGACAATCTGCCACCGCTGAGCTCCTCGCAGGTTAGTCACTCTCTCTTTCCAAATAAGATGCACCCATGGTGCTCCCCAAAGCCCACAGAGCACCCGCATGCACGCAGGTGCTCTCTGTGGGCCCTTGGGGAGCACCATGGGTGCACCTCATGCCCATCTACATAGACAACAACATTGACTATGTGTCTTGATATGCCCATCTACTATGAGTCATGATATGATCATCTGTATTGAGCATGTATGATGATATAATTTTTGAAGTGTGAAATGTATAATAATCATTAAGACAAGCAACACATGCAAGGCATGCCATGTGCAAAGCACACAATGAAGGCATCTCTATGGCTTGTGTGTGGAAAGATGATTGTGGAGAATCGAGTAATATGGCTCTTTAAGGTTCTTCCTATTCACTCTATAGTGATTGAAATTTGCCATGTTGATCACTTCCATGAACTAAACCTCTTACTTATAATGTGTATCGCTACATGAAGGAGACATTGTAAACAATATTGGAAGAGAAAAATGATATTCACATGGAAATATTGCTTTCCTTCGGCGCTATCATATGAAGAACCATATGCATCACTTCTACAATGAAGAAACTCCCTAACTTGTACTTCACAGTAGTGTAAAGTGTAAAGTGGTCAAAGTTTATATTAGCAAGGTATATGTAAATGCATGGCACAAGTGGGTAGCACATACAAGGAAACTTAAATGCATGGCACAAGTGGGTAGCACATACAAGGAAACTTTTGAACAAATACTATGAACTTTAGGAAAACAACACCTTAACAAATAACATCTAAAAGTAAGGACTTAGAGATAAGCTAACTGTGTTAACTCAAATTTGATGGAATTAACATTACTACCATAAGGTAACCTACACTTGCAATTTAGTCCATAGTGATAACAAGGCCTACACTTGCAATTTAGTCCATAGTGATAACAAGGCCTACACTTTCAATTTCATCAATAAAGAACAAAAGGCTTGCCCAAAGTGGTCTACCATGCGCACAACCAAGAACACATGTAAAATTAGAACTTTATATGTATAAAATTAAGCTTTGAAGGTTAAAAAGCTTTATGCACATCTCGAATTTGAATCGACCATTGCCATTCTGATTCATGGCTTGTTGTGCAATCATGTTAGTAAAGGGAGCACCATGGGTGCACCCCAAGCCCTTCACATTTCATGTCAAGCAAGTACTAAGTCTTCTAAGAAAGCCCTTCACTCGTTTTGTGGGCAAGCACGGCGCAAAGCCCTTCACTTATCTTGTGGGCAATCACCATCGTGCGCTTGGTTCAACTTGCCGTGCCGAGCTCCTTGGCAGCCTGGTACAATCCACCATCGCTGCCTAGTACAATCTACCGCTGCTGAGCTCCTCGTAGGTTAGTCACTCTCTCTTTCCAATAAGATGCACCCATGGTGCTCCCAAAAAGCCCACAGAGCACCCGCACGCACGCAGGTGCTTTGTGGGCCCTTGGGGAGCACCATGGGTGCACCTCATGCCCATCTACATAGACAACAACATTGACTATATGTGTCTTGATATGCCCATCTACTATGAGTCATGATATGATCATCTGTATTGAGCATCTATGATGATATAATTTTCTAAGTGTGAAATGTATAATAATCATTAAGCCAAGCAACACATGCAAGGCATGCCATGTGCAAAGCACACAATGAAGACATCTCTATGTCTCGTGTGTGGAAAGATGATTGTGGAGAATCGAGTAATATTGCTCTTTAAGGTTCTTCCTATTCACTCTATAGTGATTGACATTTGCCATGTTGATCACTTCCATGAACTAAACCTCTTACTTGTAATGTGTATGGCTATATGAAGGAGACATTGTAAACAATATTGGAAGAGAAAAATGATCTTCACATGGAAATATTGCTTTCCTTTGGTGCTATCATATGAAGAACCATATGCATCACTTTTACAATGAAGAAACTCCCTAACTTGTACTTCACAGTAGTGTAAAATAGTCAAAGTTTATATTAGCAAGGTATATGTAAATGCATGGCACAAGTGGGTAGCACATACAAGGAAACTTTTGAACAAATACTATGAACTTTAAAAAAACAAATACTATGAACTTTAAAAAAACAACACCTCAACAAATAACATCTAAAAGTAAGGACTTAGAGATAAGCTAACTATGTTGACTCAAATTTAATGGAATTTACATTACTACCATAAGGTAACCTACACTTGCAACTTAGTCCATAATGATAACAAGGCCTACACTTTCAATTTCATCAATAAAGAACAAAAGGCTTGCCCAAAGTGGTCAACCATGCGCACAACCAAGAACACATGTAAAATTAGAACTTTATACGTATAAAATTAAGCTATGAAGGTTACAAAGCTTTATGCACATCTCAAATTTAAATCAAGAATGTACATATATAAGATAAATACCTAGATGAATCCATGAACATGACCAAATTCAGGTTTTAGGAACGTGTATATTATATACTCATGGTAGTCAACCCAAAAGACTATATAACATACATATATAAGAATTAAACTTCATGTTAAGAATGCTAGTTAACTATAATCTTCACATAGAAAAAGCATCTCCAAAGGTTGTGAGGGTTATGTATATCTGAAAGAAAGAATCTTACCTCTAGCTCGAGAAATTTACATGGTAACTTTCTCATCTACACATTAAAATACTGCACTTGAGATTTTCCATTGATCTCTAGAGAAATGGTAAAATCCAACCAAAGCACACAACACCAATGACTTGTATCCGACCATCTACTTTGATTGCATCCTCGCTTCTCTAGATGACCAGTCCCAGATGTGGGAAAATTTTATCAGCTTTGCCAACCCACCCATTGGACACTTTATTTATGATGTCACACGTTTATCCCTTCATCACTATCTTCACCTTTACAGAAGCTAAAATACTTGAACCTTGTCAAGCACCATAATGATGCATATCTCCTCTTGAGACTTAGGAGGGGGGACCTCTAGACTTAGGAGGGGGGACCTCTAGACAAGGTCATACACAACCCTAGCCCTTGTCTAGAGGAAAACCATACAGACCATAAGCCAATTCATGGAAAACCCAAGGAAACCTCACATGGATGCTATGAGAAGAACCTTGAGATATGTCAAAAGCACGATAAATCATGGACTTCACTATGAGTGTGAAGATGAGTTTAAACTTGTAAGATTCCTACCCAACCCCTCAAAATGTCCAGCATCTTTCCCTGTAATCAATTCCCTCTTCAGAATTATAAGAGATCTCGTCTCTGCCTGTTTTGTCTTAGAGAGAGAAAATATTCTAGAGAGAGAATATTCAGATTATGAATATTTTTGGATAGAAAAATAACTCATCTTATTAAAATAAGTTGCCCTGAAACAGAAATTCAAAAAGAACTTTCTAATGTGCAATTAGAATTAATTGAAAATGGATATGAAGGACCTTAGCCTAAGGGTCTAGATTTTCAGAAATTTTTGGATTATAGTCCAATTAAGGTTCCTATGGGCCAATAGCATCAATCCATGTGTAGGGAGGAGATAAATCCTATTTGTAAAAGAAGATACCCAAAAATGAGTAAATGCTCACATAAGATGAAGAGTTAAATATGTACAAGTTTTATTAGTAAAAAACTATGAGTAATATCAAAAAAATGAGATAAATTGAGTATCCAAAAATGAGTAAATGCTCACATAAGATGAAGAGTTGAATATGTACAAGGTTTATTAGTAAAAAACTATGAGTAATATCAAAAAAATGAGATAAATTGAGTATCCAAAAATGAGTAAATGCTCACATAAGATGAAGAGTTGAAAATGTACAAGGTTTATTAGTAAAAAACTATGAGTAATATTAAAAATATGAGATATTTTGGGTATAATCATTCCATTTTGACACATATGTAAGGAAGGGGAGTCCATTAAAGGAGGTGCATATTTCACATGCTTGAATGAGTTTTAAACTCAAAAATAATGTGGTATTTTTATCTCTCCTCTCTCTTGAACCAAACCAAATCAAAAGGGAACCAAACCGAATCAAAAAGGAACCAAACTAGGTCCAAATCTAGTCCAAATTCAACCAAACTGAAATTGGAAAATTCTAGAAATCAGTTAGCTTTGGTTAGAGCCTCCCTCTCCTATAAATAGAACTTGAATCCTTTGAAAAAAAGGAGGAGAATTTTACTATTCTAGAACTATACTGAAATAATGCTAATATTTACTATTCTCTAAAATTCTCTCCAATTTGTAAGAAATTGGAGCTTCCCTCTTTCTTCAATCTCCATTGGTGGCTCCACCGTGAACAAAGAATCAAGCAATTTGTAAGGTAAGTGGTGAATTTTGATCTTTTCTATAATTTCTCAATGTTTCTCTCTTCTCAACCTCTCTCAAGCTTGAGAAGCTTAATTGGAATGGTTTTTGAATGCTATTGAAGTTAATTGATGAATGGTAGTGAAGAGTTACATAATTTGATGAATGCTATTGAAGTTAATTGATTAATGATAATTAAGAGTTACATAAATTTCCATTTATGTTTAATTCAAATGGTTTTTATGAATGGTAGTGAAGAGTTACATAATTTTATGAATGCTATTGAAGTTAATTGATTAATGATAGTTAAGAGTTACATAAATTTCCATTTATGTTTAATTCAAATGGTTTTTATGTAATTTCTTTCTCTCACTCAAGAAATGGTCATACTCATGACCCATTCTCAATCCAAATGAAGCTTTTCATAAAGTTTTTCCTTAACCCAAGATTAATCTATACTTGAGGTCAAATTAATGGCTTTTTTCTATGCTTTTAGTTTATGTATTTCATGAATATTGATGATTCGATCCATTATGGATTAATGATCCAATTAGGGATCATTCTAATTATTTTCTTAATGATAAGCTTTATCCCTTAGAAAAATTGAGATTTATCAGTCATAGCAGCAGCGGAGCTATGGCAAAATTTTTTATAAAAATTACGCATAAAATAATTTCATTCAAATCATGAAAAGAGGACTTCCTACCATATTCTAGGAATTATCATCCTAGATTAATTGAAAGATATTCATTGTAAGCCTAGAGAAATTGATTTTTATATTATGCATAATTGATTTTCATGCATAGAGGTATGCATAAAAGATTATTATTTTAACATAAAAGTGTTACTTTTATCATAATTAGATTTCATGCATAGAGGTATGCATAAAAGATTATTATTTTAATATAAAAGTGTTACTTTTATCATATTTGAAATTCATGCATAGAGGTATGCATAAAAGATGAATATTTTATTATAAAAGAGTTACTTTTAGCATAATTGAATTTCATGCATAGAGGTATGCATAAGAGATGAATATTTTATTATAAAAGAGTTACTTTTAGCATATTTGAATTTCATGCATAGAGGTATGCATAAGAGATGAATATTTTATTATAAAAGTGTTACTTTTAGCATAATTGAATTTCATGCATAGAGGTATGCATGAAAGATATGGGAAGTGATAAGATGAGTTAAGAAGTGATAGGATGTGTATGGGATGAGGTAAGAAATGTATGTGATGGGATAAGATGTATATGGGTTGTGATAGGGTGAGATTATGGATGTGAATGTGGAGGTGGATGTATGCATGTAGATGTGGATGTGAATGTGGAGGTGGATGTATGCATGTAGATGTGAATGTGAATGTGTATGTATGGATGTGAATGAGAATGTGGATGTAGATGTGGATGTATGCATGTACATGTAGATGTATGAATGTGAATGTGAATGTGGATGTGGATGTATGCATGGAGATGTGGATGTATGCATGTAGATGTAGATGTATAGATGTGGATGTGAATGTGGAGGTGGATGTATGCATGTAGATGTAGATGTATAGATGTGGATGTGAATGTGAATATGGAGGTGGATGTATGCATGTAGATGTAGATGTATCGATGTGAATGTGAATGTGGATGTGGATGTATACATGGAGATGTGGATGTATGAATGTGGATGTGGATGTATGCATGTAGATGTGAATGTACGCATATAGATGTGGATGTATGGATGTGAATGTGCATGTAGATGTGGATGTGAAAATAGATGCATGGATGTAGATGTGGATGTATGGATGTGAATGTGGATGTGGATATATGTATGGATGTGAATGTGGATGTATGGATGTGGATGTGGATATATGTATGGATGTGAATATATGTATGGATGTGGATGTGGATATATGTATGGATGTGAATATATGATATGTGATGTGAAGGAATCTGAAGTGATGAGATGGAAAATGATGTGATGGGATGAGTACACATATAAATGGAATGTGGAATAAGTAATGTGGATTGATGAGGGATAATGTGGAAAAATGAGAGTTTATATAGAAACTGTATTTGTAAATACTGTTTATAAATGGCTGTTTTATGTCAAGGATGCTGGGAAAGCATTTTGACCGTCTTGTGATTAAGGTTGTGGAGACCTAACTGATAAAGTTGCAACTGCTGACGGAGAGTCAATGGTGGACGTCTCGCGTAGCAAGGTCGGCCGAGGTCTTGACCTCGGTTCGATTAAAATGGTGAGCTTCCGGTACGGTGGATGAGGGACCAAGGAAGCGGCCTATGAGTGAAGCGCTAGGTCACCCTGCGAAGGATCCTAGAGGGTGCTAACCATACGGTGGATGAGGGACCAAGGAAGCGGCCTATGAGTGAAGCGCTAGGTCACCCTGCGAAGGATCCTAGAGGGTGCTAACCATACAGTGCTCGGGCTCTGGGTCACCTAGGATACCCACGCGTGCGTCGAGGAAGATATTGGAACAAGGAGTAAGAGTTGTTTTGTGAAACCGGGCATGGATCTGGTTGATTGACCTTGCTGGTCTTCAATGGATGAGTCCATGGCTCTTTATATGGATCTGTTGGTTGATCTTGCTGATCTTCAACGAGAGTCCATCTGGATTTTTATAAGTGATTATATTGCCGAGTATTATGGGCTAGGAACTATTGAAAAGGCCCCTGAGTGGACAGGTGGTGAGCGTTCTAGTTGCCAATGATGCCATAGATACTTTGATGAAGGAATGAGGGGAAATTAAGAATCAACCGGATAATTTGGAAGATTGTGATCAGTGATACTATGGTTTCATTAAAGGATTGTTTTAAAACTGATTGAATCTGTGAAAAAGGCAATTTCATATTGGGTGTGTAAGTGGTGTGACTAGTTTTATGTTTGCATGAATATCCGGCTAGGGGGCCTTGGAACTCTTTTCCTTGGTACCCCCGGGACAAAACCTAACCAAATTCCTAATTGGATCCCATCACTACAGTGGTTGGGCGGTTGGCTAACCCATGGGACTGGATGGGGTTAGACTCGACTGATGGATCCATAAATCGAGACTCAATTTTTGTTATTATGATAGATAAAGTAAATCTCGGATAGTAATTGTTCTATGGATAGGAATCAACGGCTGTGCCTTCTTGATGGGGAAAAAGGCATTGATCCCAATGATCCAAGTGCAAGTTTCTTCCTTGATCTGACCGAGTATCTTTATAGGTGCAATCGGATCAGCTTGATCAGTAATGGTCTTGACTACGTTAGAGTAAAAAGTTATCCTGGTGGAATCGCCCATGCTTTCCGGGTAAGGGAAGTTTTTCCGAGTCCGGTTTTGAAAAAACCGACGGATTAGTCTCTTGTCCGAATATCCGTGGGACGAGGCCCCGAATGTGGGACCCCTGTCCCGCGCGAGAAGTGCTACTTCCGTTGCTAGTACCCGAATCCGTTGCTCGGTGTGGGAACAGGGGGATCTCACAAAAATTCATATATTTTGTGATGTAGATTGGGTAGGTGATCCATCAACAACAAGAAATACCTCAGGCATGTATTGCTCAATTGGGAATGGTTTTGTTTCTTGTACATCAAAGAAATAACCTAGCCTTGAGTACTATAGAACAAAATAAAGAGCTTTAACACAAGAAGGATGTGAAGTTGCATGCATGGAACAACTCTTAGAAGATTTGGAGATAACCTTGAAAGAACCAACACCTATATATAGTGACAACATGAGTTTCATTTAATTGGCAAAGAATCTAATATTTCATGCTCGTACGACACACATCGAGGTACATTATCACTTTGTGAGAGAGAAAGTGCCACAAGGATAAGTGGATCTACGATTTGTGAAGACTGAAGGTTAGATTGTAGATATCTTCACCAAAGCATTGGCAAGAGAGAGGTTTGAAAAGTTTTGATGACTACTTCGGAGTCGAAGACATGATCATCACTTCAAACTTGAGCTTGAGAGGGGGGGTGTTGAAAATAGGTAAGCTCAAGTAGAAGATACTATATATAGTGTGAACAAACTCTTAAGGTAAATATTTTTTTGTTGTTAGTATTTTGTAAAAATCACACTTTATGTCTTTGAGGAAAAACAAATTGTTAATAGATAATTTCTTACATGAAAGTGAATGTAACTAGGAAAGGTCAACAAGCAAGGAAAGTGAAATCATATTTTTTTCACTAAGCTCACAAACTCATCTTATGTTATTATAAAAGGTATGTATTCAAGATAAAATGAGATAGTATGATGCCCTAGAAGAGTTAAATATTCTTATGATCTAAAAGGATCTATTATAAGTTCTTAAGAGCTCTTATAAGCATATGATTTAACGTTATGAGATCATATAAGCTCTTAGGAGCTCTTGTGATGTCAAGAAAGCTCATCACAGGTCTCATGACATCTATTTTTTTAAACTTCTATATAAGCTCTATGTGCTCTCATGATCTCCTAGTACGTGATCATATGAGCTTGAGTTCGTATGAGCTTGAGTTCGTATGAGCTCTCATGAGGTCATATGAACTCTAATGAGGTCATATTCACTCTCATCTGCTCTCATGATCTCCTAATATATCCAACAAGCTCATATGGCCTTTTATATGCTCTTGTGAGATTGACTTGTGTGCATTTTGTGCACGCACACACACACACACACACACACACACAAGATCTAATGTATACTTAATTATACAATAATCTTTAGAATTATTTTCATCAATATATTTTTCCTCCACTCAAATATAAAAGACACCCCCTTCAAAATGGCCTCACAAATTTCTCATATAGTAAAATAAATCCCTAGAAAAGGAGTACATATAGTTAATTCTCTATATAGAAAAGTGATATTTGTCTATGAACGACATTGTTTTTACCTATATCAAAACAAGCTTGGCATATAATATATATTTAGCTTACTCAAACATTATTTAGAAAAGTGATATTCCTCTATGTATGACAATGTTATTGCCTATATAGAAAAGAGCTTAATATATAGTAAACAAATTTCACAAGGTATAGGGAATGTAATTTTCTATATGAAGAAGGTCATTTCCTAGATAGGAGGAGGTTTCCTATGTAGGAAATCTCTAGTTATAAGAGATGCAATTCTCTATGTAATTATGTCGCCTGGTGAAGAGCTCTGTGGCTAGGTAGTGTGCTACAGGTGGTGAATGAGATCATTGCTCTTCTGCCTCTCGCCTTGCTATAGGCATAGAAGAGGTGTTGCTTGTACCAATTGAATCAAGAGCTATGCTTACACCATTACCTTTTATAGCTATTGATTCTTTGTATGGATGTTTTTCAAGTTTATGCTTGCTGTTGTTGGCCCTATATGCGCCCTTATCAATTGTGCAAAGTGATGCTACATCTATGTACTTGACTGTACCAGAGAGAGTACCCTTGCTTGTACTAGCTGTTATCTTGGGCTGAATTTGGCCATAGGTCAAATGTTTGTAGTCGACAAGGTCTAGTTATGGAGTTCAATATTTGGGCCAAAAAATGAAGATTATGTACACACACAAGCTCATTTATTTATTCATATTGTACTCTAGTTCATTTATAAGTATCATAAGAGGTACCATGGACAATTGCATCTGGATGAATTCCAAGTTCCCAGTTTGAGAGGAGAGGCTCCCAAAGCTTGTCCTGAAAATTCTCGGTGATATACAAACTAGTATGGTGTCATCATGCAAAGCTCCTATCAAGTTTGTGGGTTTGGTTGTGGTCATTAAATAAATGTTTACTTACATAATAATCAAGTGTGCAAGTGCTTTTGGTTACAAATACATGCACATAAGCATACAAACTTTAGCATATATGTAGAGAGGTAAATTGGTATTGACCACCAAGTTTTGATACTCCTGTTGATGGGCAAGGTTGATGGGCAAGTAGAACCAAAAAATCCTTTTCACAATAGCATGGAAGGCTAGAAAATTTTCCCCCTAGATTAACACCCCCTCCCCCTCCCCCTCTCAAACTCTTTGATCTACTCTTTAATTGAGTTCCATGAGAGTCTTTTCTTCGATGACTAAAAGAAGATGATTTATGAAGTAAATTTAGAGAAGATTGATAGTGGGAAGGATTGTTTTTAAAAATCCACCCATTAGAGGGCTTAAGAATATAATTATCCTAGTAACTTCTCTTGAAATCTTAGTGGAGATAGCTAGACTCCTCATCAATAATGTAGTTCTAATAAGCCCATCCTGCAGTTGCCCCCCCATACACTCAAAGCTGAGTTCGACCAAATTTTTGGTAATCAGATTGCCGTGCCCCCCTTGATAGGCCCATTCATTATTAACGTCGTTATTAATACCTCAATGTTATCATGATTACCACTAACATAAGATGTCATTGGATATGGTACCATGCTAAACCAAAACACAAACATGCATAACTATAAACATTCATACATGCATGCATTATAATTTCAACATACCCATAAACAAATACATAACTATGTACATACATACATGCATAGTTTGTTAACATAACCACAAAGGTTAGTAGACCATTGCCATTCTGATTCATGGCTTGTTGTGCAATCATGTTAGCAAAGGGAGCACCATGGGCACACCCCAAGCCCTTCACATTTCATGTCAAGCAAGTACTAAGTCTTCTAACAAAGCCCTTCACTCGTTTTGTGGGCAAGTGCCGCACAAAGCCCTTCACTTGTCTTGTGGGCAATCGCCATCGCGTGCCTAGTTCACCTTGCCGCCGAGCTCCTTGGTAATCTGGCTGCCTAGTACAATCTGCTGCCGCCGCTGAGCTCCTCGTAGGTTAGTCACTCTCTCTTTCCAATAAGATGCACCCATGGTGCTCCCCAAAAGCCCATAAAGCACCCGCACGGACGCAGGTGCTCTGTGGGCCCTTGGGGAGCACCATGGGTGCACCTCATGCCCATCTACATAGACAACAACATTGACTATGTGGCTTGATATGCCCATCTACTATGAGTCATGATATGATCATCTGTATTGAGCATGTATGATGACATAATTGTTGAAGTGTGAAATGTATAATAATCATTAAGCCAAGCAACACATGCAAGGCATGCCATGTGCAAAGCACACAATGAAGACATATCTATGGCTCGTGTGTGGAAAGATGATTGTGGAGAATTGAGTAATATTGCTCTTTAAGGTTCTTCCTATTCACTCTATAGTGATTGAAATTTGCCATGTTGATCACTTCCATGAACTAAACCTCTTACTTGTAATGTGTATGGCTACATGAAGGAGACATTGTAAACAATATTTGAAGAGAAAAATGATCTTTGCATGGAAATATTGCTTTCCTTTGGTGCTATCATATGAAGAACCATATGCATCACTTTTACAATGAAGAAACTCCCTAACTTGTACTTCACAGTAGTGTAAAGTGGTCAAAGTTTATATTAGCAAGGTATATGTAAATGTATGGCACAAGTAGGTAGCACATACAAGGAAACTTTTGAACATATACTATGAACTTTAAGAAAAAAACACCTCAACAAATAACATCTAAAAGAAAGGACTTAGAGATAAGTTAACTGTGTTGACTTTAATTTGATGGAATTAAGATTACTACCGTAAGGTAACCTACACTTGCAACTTAGTCCAAAGTGATAACAAGGCCTACACTTTCAATTTCATCAATAAAGAACAAAAGGATAGCCCAAAGTGGTTAACCATGCGCACAACCAAGAACACATGTAAAATTAGAACTTTATACATATAAAATTAAGCTCTAAAGGTTACAAAGCTTTATGCACATCTCAAATTTAAATCAAGAACGTACATATATAAGATATATACCTAGATGAATCCAAGAACATGCCCGAATTCACCTTTTAGGAACATGCATGTTAACCCATGGTAGTCAACCAACAAGACTATATAACATACATATATAAGAATTAAACTTCATGTTAAGAAGATATATACCTAGATGAATCCAAGAGCATGCCCGAATTCACCTTTTAGGAACATGCATGTTGACCCATGGTAGTCAACCCACAAGACTATATAACATACATATATAAGAATTAAACTTCATGTTAAGAATGTACATTAACTCTAATCTTCACATGGAAAAAGCATCTCCAAAGGTTGTGAGGGTTATGTATATCTGAAAGAAAGAATCTTACCTCTAGCTCGAGAAATTTACATGGTAACTTTCTCATCTACACATTAAAATACTGCACTTGAGATTTTCCATTGATCTCTAGAGAAATGGTAAAATCCAACCACAGCACACAACACCAATGACTTGTATCCAACCATCTACTTTGATTGCATCCTCGCTTCTCTAGATGACCAGCCCCAGATGTGGGAAAATTTTATCAGCTTTGCCAACCCACCCATTGGACACTTTATTTATGACGTCACACGTTTATCCCTTCATCACTATCTTCACCTTTACAGAAGCTAAAATACTTGAACCTTGTCAAGCACCATAATGATGCATATCTCCTCTTGAGACTTAGGAGGGGGGACCTCTAGACAAGGCCATACACAACCCTAGCCCTTGTCTAGAGGAAAACCATACACACCACAAGCCAATTCATGCAAAACCCAAGGAAACCTCACATGGATGCTATGAGAAGAACCTTGAGATATGTCAAAAGCATGATAAATCATGGACTTCACTATGAGTGTGAAGATGAGTTTAAACTTTATATATTTTGTGATGTAGATTGGGTAGGTGATCTGTCAACAAGAAGAAATACCACAAGCATGTATTGCTCAATTGGGAATGGTTTTGTTTCTTGGACATCAAAGAAATAACCTAGCCTTGAGTACTACAGAAGCATAATATAGAGCTTTAACACAAGAAGGATGTGAGCATGCATGCAACAACTCTTAGAATATTTGGAGATAACCTTGAAAGAACCAACACCTATATATAGTGACAACATGAGTTCCATTTAATTGGCAAAGAATCTAATATTTCATGCTCATATGAAACACATTGAGGTACATTATCACTTTGTGAGAGAGAAAGTGCCACAAGGATAAGTGGATCTACGATTTGTGAAGACTGAAGGTTAGATTGTAGATATCTTCACCAAAGCATTGGCAAGAGAGAAGTTTGAAAAGTTTTGATGACTACTTTGGAGTCGAAGACATGGTCGTCACCTCAAACTTGAGCTTGAGAGGGGGGGGGGTGTTGAAAATAGACAAGCTCAAGTAGAAGATACTATATATAGTGTGAACAAACTCTTAAGGTAAATAATTTTTTGTTGTCAGTGTTCTGTAAAAATCACACTTTATGTTCTTGAGGAAAAGCAAATTGTTAATAGATAATTTCTTACATGAAAGTGAATGTAACTAGGAAAGGTCAACAAGCAAGGAAAGTGAAATCGTATTTTTTTCACTAAGCTCACAAACTCATCTTATGTTATTATAAAAGGTATGTATTCAAGATAAAATGAGATAGTATGATGCCCTATAAGAGTTAAATACTCTTATGATCTAAAAGGATCTATTGTAAGTTCTTACGAGCTCTTATATGCATATGATTTAATGTTATGAGATCATATAAGCTCTTAGGAGCTCTTATGATGTTAAGAAAGCTCATCAGAGTTCTAGTGACATCTATTTTTTTTAACTTCTATATAAGCTCTATGTGCTCTCATGATCTCCTAGTATGTGATCATATCAGCTTGAGTTCGTATGAGCTCTCATGAGGTCATATGAACTCTAATGAGGTCATATTAACTCTCATGTGCTCTCATGATCTCCTAATATATCCAACAAGCTCATATGGCCTTTTATATGCTCTTGTGAGATTGACCTATGTGCATTTTACACACACACACACACATACAAGATCTAATGTATACTCCATTAGACAATAACCTTTAGAATTTTTTTCATCAATATAGTTTTCCTCCACTCAAATATAAAAGACACCCCCTTCAAAATGGCCTCACAAATTTCTCATATAGTAAAATAAATCCCTAGAAAAGGAGTACATATAGTTATTTCTCTATATAGAAAAGTGATATTTGTCTATGAATGACATTGCTTTTACTTATATCAAAACAAGCTTGGAATATAATATATATTTAGCTTGCTCAAACATTATTTAGAAAAGTGATATTTCTCTATGTATGACAATGTTATTGCCTATATAGAAAAGAGCTTAGTATATAGTAAACAAATTTCACAAGGTATAAGGGATGTAATTCTCTATATGAAGAGGTCATTTCCTAGATAGAAAGAGGTTTCCTATGTAGGAAATATCTAGTTATACAAGATGCAATTCTCTATGTAATTATGTCGTCTGGTGAAGAGCTATGTGGCTAGGTAGTGTGCTACAGGTGGTGAATGAGATCATTGCTATGCTGCTTCTTGCCTTGCTGTAGGCACAGAAGAGGTGCTGCTTGTACCAACTGAATCAAGAGCTATGCTTACAACATTACCTTTCATAGCTATTGATTCTTTGTATGGATGTTTTTCAAGTTTATGCTTGCTGTTGGTTGCCCTATATGTGCCCTTATCAATTGTACAAAGTGATGCTACATCTATGTACTTGACTGTACCAGAGAGAGTACCCTTGCTTGTACTAGCTGTTATCTTGGGCTTAATTTGGCCTTACGTCAAGTGTTTGTAGTGGACAAGGTCTAGTTATGGAGTTCAAGATTTGGGCCAAAAAATGAAGATAATGTACACAAGCTCATTTATTTATTCATATTGTACTCTAGTTCATTTATAAGTATCATAAGAGGTACCATGGACAATTGCATCTGGATGGTTTCCAAGTTTCCAGTTTGAGAGGAGAGGCTCCCAAAGCTTGTACTGAAAATTCTCGGTGATATACAAACTAGTATGGTGTCATCATGCAAAGCTCCTATCAAGTTTGTGGGTTTGGCTCTGGTCATTAAATAAATATTTACTTACATAATAATCAAGTGTGCAGGTGCTTTCAGTTACAAATACATGCACATAAGCATACAAACTTGAGTATATATGTAGAGAGGTAAACTGGTATCTACTCTTTAATTTAGTTCCATGAGAGTCTTTTCTTCGATGACTAAAAGGAGATGATTTATGAAGTAACTTCAGAGAAGATTGATAGTGGGAAGGATTGTTTTTTAAAATCCACCCATTAGAGGGCTTAAGAATATAATTATCCTAGTAACTTCTCTTGAAATCTTAGTGGAGACAGCTAGACTCCTCATCAATAATGTAGTTCCAATAAGCCCATCCTGCAGTTGCCTCCATAGAGTAATATTGCTCTTTAAGGTTCTTCCTATTCACTCTTTAGTGATTGAAATTTGCCACGTTGATCACTTCCATGAACTAAACCTCTTACTGGTAACGTGTATGGCTGCATGAAGGAGACATTGTAAACAATATTGGAAGAGAAAAGCGATCTTCACATGGAAATACTGCTTTCCTTCGGTGCTATCATATGAAGAACCATATGCATCACTTTTACAATGAAGAAACTCCCGAACTTCTACTTCACAGTAGTGTAAAGTAGTCAAAGTTGATATTAGCAAGGTATATGTAAATGCATGGCACAAATGGGTAGCACATACAAGGAAACTTTTGAACAAATACTGTGAACTTTAAGAAAACAACACCTCAACAAATAACATCTAAAAGTGAGGACTTAAAGATAAGCTAACTGTGTTAACTCAAATTTGATGGAATTAACATTACTACCATAAGGTAACTTACACTTGCAACTTAGTCCATAGATATAACAAGGCCTACACTTTCAATTTCATCAATAAAGAACAAAAGGCTTGACCAATGTGGTCAACCATGCGCACAACCAAGAACACATGTAAAATTAGAACTTTATACGTATAAAATTAAGCTTTGAAGGTTACAAAGCTTTATGCACATCTCGAATTTAAATCAAGAACGTACATATATAAGATATATACCTAGATGAATCCAAGAACATGCCCAAATTCACCTTTTAGGAACGTGCATGTTATATACTCAAGGTAGTCAACCCACAAGACTATATAACGTACATATATAAGAATTAAACTTCACATTAAGAATGTACATTAACTCTAATCGAAAAAGCAGCTCCAAAGGTTATGAGGGTTATGTATATCTGAAAGAAAGAATCTTACCTCTAGCTCGAGAAATTTACATGGTAACTTTCTCATCTCACATTAAAATACTGCATTCGGGATTTTCCATTGATCTCTACAGAAATGGTAAAATCCAACCACAGGACACAACACCAATGACTTGCATCCAACCATCTACTTTGATTGCATCCTTGCTTCTCTAGATGACCAGCTCCCAGATGTGGCAAAATTTTATCAGCTTTGCCAACCCACCCATTGGACACTTTATTTATGACGTCACACGTTTATCCCTTCATCACTATCTTCACCTTTACAGAAGCTAAAATACTTGAACCTTGTCAAGCACCATAATGATGCATATCTCCTCTTGAGACTTAGGAGGGGGGACCTCTAGACAAGGCCATACACAACCTGCACATAAAGGTGAATTGTCTCCCTTCCCTTCCCATTTGTTCGAAGGCAGCTTTACGACATCTGGATGGTTAAATAATTTAAGAAGTTGGACCTAGTTCTAGGTCGTGCAAAGACTTCTACACTTCCTAGGTTTTTAAGGAGTGTCTGTTCGTAGTCCGGCTTATCCAAGCTCAACCAAAATCTTGAAGAAACATTGTCTGCTGGTGTGCCTTTCCTGCAGACATCCACGAACCATGTGAAGACATTCACTCCTTTTGCTAGAATGGGATCTCGCCATATCAGCCTCAGACCTCATCCCGTGGAGGTGTCTAAAGACACCCTTATCGTGTCTTGCACCACAGTCACCATCTACACTTAAAACGCCATTTATCTTGGACCCAACAAATCTCAAATCTCTTGCACCACAGTCACCATCTACACTTAAAACGCCATTTATCTTGGACCCAACAAATCTCAAATCCCATGCGTTCCACACAAAGTGGAAGCCTTTTCAGCGAGAGACACTGTTGAATCCAGGTAATAGAAGAAAAACTGAGCTGAGCCTCAATATTTCTGGCCACCCTGCAAAAAAAAAAATCCACACTTCTACATTGTCCCTTTGGGAGACACCATCCAAAGTAATACATGAACTGGACATGCTGAAAGGCCCTTGTCCCAAATTAAGCATCTATAACTCAAGTGATTGGCACAGCCAATGACAAACAAGTTTCTGAGCTATATGACCATAAGATCAAGCTCTCCTTCCGTCTCATTTAAAGCTGGATTCAGCGTAAAAAGCTTCTGACCTATAAGCTTGTAGTCATTGTCACAGGTTTTACACCAGCCTTCTTCCACGAAACAGCAGGCATGATCTGAGCCATATCCACACGATCGGAATACTTGACTGCAAAGTTTAGAAGTGAGTCCAGCAAGGCATCAGAGAGAAGATGAGGTTCCAGTCCAAGTTCAGCCAGCTTGGTATGTTTTGCATTGTAATAGTGTTCCTCTGCTTCTACACGTGGGTTCGGCACACTAATTGCTTTCACTTCGATTCCAAGCTTCTGCCCTGCCTGAGTTACAAGCTTTGCCAGATCATTAACAGAAAACTGCTCTGTAAACTGATTGAACACACGAAACTCTCCTATGTTTGCCGGATTTGCAATTGCAAGCTCAATGCATTGGACAGTGTCTCTGATGTCAAGATATCCTCTCGTCTGCATGCAAGAAACAAATCTAGATTTAGTCCTAGGATTACATGAGCTGCTTGTGGCCAATAACTTCTGATCATAAACCCACCACAAAAGAGATGGAGGGCTGAACCTGTTCCACTGATGCAAACAATAACAGAGCAATATGCATCGATAGCACGGTCTAAAGGGTTTGCCATGGTCACATGGCAAGGCTGGTACCATGCTTGCCAGAAAGATATTAATTACTCACACAGCACATTCACATGCAATTAGGCATGCTTCACAAAGGAAACCGCCTGCCCACAGTGGATGCCGCTGCAAGGGTGATCAATGGCTGCCCAGGAAAGACTAGCTTCACACAGGAGACCGATGATGGTCTGCACACTTAAGTATAAATGGAAATGGCTGACAGATGTAAGCAGACTACCTGCTTCAACAGTCATCCCAACATTACCCTCATCCCATAAAAGTAAGAACAAAAAAATACCTGGCCTCCTTTGCCGTAAACCGTCAAAGGATGCCCAACGGCTGCCTGAACACAGAACCGATTCAATGCAGTACCAAAGACACCATCATAATCCAACCTATTGATAAGCTCCTCGTCCAAGCTTGTCTCTGGGGTAGAAACTCCATATACCACACCCTGATTCAGATCTGTGGCCCTAACTTTCCATGCCTTGCAAGCAAATGCAATGTTGTGGGAATCATGCACTTTGCTCAGATGGTAGAATGAGCTGGCTTGCTTAGGGTAGGGGAGGGTGTCGGTACGGCCATTGTGGGTTATGGTAATAAAACCCTCCTCGATGTCAATGTTGGGGGTACCATATTCACCCATGGTGCCCAGCTTGACAAGATGGCATTCAGGGGCAAACTCCTTCATGGCAAACAAGACATTGAGAGTTCCAATGACATTGTTATGTTGGGTGAAGACCGCACGGCCACGGTCCATCATGGAGTATGGGGCTGATCTCTGCTCGCCGTAGTGGACTACGGCATGGGGTTCAAATGACTTGAAAGCATCTTCCAGAAACTCGAAATCACAGATGTCGCCAATGTATACTGAGAGCTGCTTTCCCGAGATCTGCTTCCATTTTTTGACTCTGTTTTTCAGAGATGCGATGGGGGTAAGTGTTTGAGTACCTAGCTGCTCGTCAAAGTGTCTGCGGACGAGGCTGTCAACGATGGCCACTTCGTAGCCCAGGTTGGAGAGATGGAGGGCGGTCGCCCAGCCGCAGTAGCCATCGCCCCCAATTATCATGACCTTGGTGCCCTTGCCCTTGTCGGAGCTCGCAGCAGGCGTGGCTATGGCAGAGGACACGTCCTTCACTGCTGTAGCTCGACGTGCCGCCCACAGTCTAGTCTTCTCTCTGCAGCACTTTAGGGCAGAGTCCTGCTGCTTGCCGCAGCTGCTGCTGCTGCTGCTGCTGCTGCTGCTTGGGGAAGCTTTCATGGCAACTTTGCTGCACCCGCAGAAGCTCTCGCTCCATGACGGAACCGACAAAGGAGCCGAAGAAGAGGATGAAGCCTTCAGAAAGGCGCTCTGCGTGCCGAGGGCAAGGTTAGACATAGCTGTGGCCATGGCTATCGGTATGGGTAGTCGCTAATAGCAGAGAAGGCTATGGAGGCTATGGCGCGAGGCAAGCAACTTTGGCCTGCGGGAGGTTGCACGGAAATGGACCCAAAGATGCTGGATATTCTAAGGTTATTCGGAAACATTGTCACATATCCTCTTACTCGAGGTAAGTGTTGGCCATCTTCTATGCGAAATGTTTGGTATCTTGTGTGTAATTGTTGGCCATCTTCTTCGGGAAATGTTTGGTATTTTGTTGCCATTGTGATAATTTGGTTGCCCATTTTCCCTCCCTCAAGTTGCCCATGGTGATCAAACATTGCACTTATCTAGTTGTAGGTGCAGTTAGCGACTCTCCAAGAGGCATGGTTGTCGTTGGTCACAATGGGTCACCTGTGAAGAGCTATTGGCCCCATGCGGAGTGGTGTATAGCATCCTTTTTTTAATGTCAGTCTTGTTCATTTTTATTTTTATTTTCACTTCTTTTTAACTTTTTTCTCTCCCCAACAAGCCACCACCACCTTGTGAGCATTGGAGCTCCAAAAAGTTAGGAAGCTCCAATGGCACCACTCGGTGCCGGAGGACTGGGCCCTGTTTTTCCCCCTTTCAAGTTTAATTTCCTTTTGGGTCTCTTTTGTCGATTTTTCTTTTACTTTCTTCGCCATACATTTGTGAGGCCTAAAGCTTCAAGGCTTCTGAGCTTCGGAGCTTCGAAGGGTTAGGACCCCATGTGGCTCCGGTGTCCCTGTGACTCGGACTCTAGCCCCCCTTACGTTACACCCGGGCCCCACCAGCCTTTCCCCTTCTCTCTCATTGTCTTCTCCCCTCTCTCCCTCAACCCCCTCCTTCTCTTTCCCTGTCTCTTCCTTCTAAGGGGCTCCCCTACTCTTTCTTCCCCATTCCCCCATGGCCTAATCCACAGTGTCCTCTCCTCTTGCTCTCCCTTCCTGCTAAGGGGCTCCCCTACTCTTTCTTCCCCATTCCCCTTTCTTCCCCATTCCCCTTTCCCCCATGGCCTAATCCACAGTGTCCTCTCCTCTTGCTCTCCCTTCCATTCTTCCCTCGCGTTTAGGAGTCTCCCCCTTTCCCTCTTTCATTTTCTCTCTTCTTTCTTCCCACCCCCTCGCTCTCCTTGTTTATTTTTCTCTTATTTATTTTTATTTTTATGGTAATTCCTTTTATTTTATCTTTTATTTTTTAATAAGAACTACACTCTCCCCCCCCCTTTTCGTTTCTTCTTTCTATCTTCCATTTTTATTTTATTTTTTCTTTCCCCTTTACTTCTTCCTTGTCCTTTTTTCAGGTGCATGTTTTCTTGAATTTTATATCACTCATGGATTTTTATTTATAAAATGAAGCCTCACCCCTCACCTCGTTAACATCCATCACTCCTCTCTTTCTCTCCCCCTTCTCTCTCTCTCTCTCTCTCTCTCTCTCTCTCTCTCTCTCTCTCTCTCTCTCCTCACCCCATTGACAACCCACCCCCCAACACCGCCATCTTTCCCTCACATTCCCCCCCCCCCTCTCTCTCTCCCCTCACCCCATTGACAACCCACCCCTCAACACCACCACCTTTCCCTCACATTTCCCCCTGCCTCCCCCCCTCTCTCTCTCTCTCTCTCTCTCTCTCTCTCTCTCTCTCTCTCTCTCTCTCGTTTCAAAAACAAACAAATAAACAAACACAAAAGTAAAAATTTTTAAGAATCCCCCCTCTCATTTTCAAGGAATCAACCAAGCCACCCCCTTTTTTTAAATAGAAACTACAGTAGCACACTCGCTTCTTTTTTGTTTTTTAACCTAGTTGTTTGCTTCTCTTATTGTCGCCACCTATTGTTCCACCATTCCTTCTTGTTATGGCAGATACGGCCCCTCCTCGCTTGCGGTTCCAACATGGCCCTCTTGGCCCAGACTTCCACTCGACAAAGTCACCACCTTCTTTGAATTATGACCAAACAAAGGTGGCAGTCGTGCTGCTAAGATTTGTGGCAGCGTTGCTGTCTCTTTTGCAATACTTCTAGTTGCATATGTTGGGTGGCATGGGTTGCTCCAAAGCTTGGCTCTTTCAACTTTCCCACTCCAGTGGATCCTACATTAAATTCAAAAGCAATAGCCTCTAGGCCAAAAGCAAGTTGAAAGGGGGTGTGTATCGTGGCTTTATAAGCAGCCCAATTGCCCCAAAGTACCCCCAAATAAGGCTCGATCCCACTAATGGCAGTGCTCCTTGGCCACTTTGAGCAATAGCTTACACAACACTTTGTTAGTGCTCTCCACTTGCCCATTGGCTCAGGGCTAGTATGCATAGGATAAGCGATGGAAGATATGGTACTACCGAGCCAATAGGGTGTCAATTACCTCATTGGAAAAGTGCTTACCCCTATCATTGACTAGCTTGATGGGGCATCTAAATTGAGTGAATATGTGCATAAGAATTTGGTTACTATGAGAGTGGTGTTATTCTGTTACATCCCTTACTTCTGCCCATTTTGTTGTATAATCTGTTCCACCAAGATGTACTCACAACCGCCTAGATGTGACTTGCCTACAAAATCTATGCCCTAATGCTCAAAGGGCTTGTGAAGAGTATAGGCAACGGTAATTCTGACTGGTCGAGGGGAGATAATTTTGACTTCCTGTGAGAAGAGTGTAGGGAGAGGTAATTCTGATTGTTGCTTGTGAAGAGTTTAGGGGGAGGTAATTCTGACTGGTCAGTTTGGGCTTGATCCTTTGACACACATCACATTCCTTCACAGGCTGCTGCTTTTGCAATATGAAAAAAGAGAGGGCTACCATAGGCTTAACTGCATAATAGTCTTTGGGCTATGATATGCCTTGGTGAGTGTCCTTGCAATTTGGTCATGAGTGGGCATATTCTTCCATTATCAAGGGAACCTCATGCAGGTTGATATAACACCTCATCACATCACTGCATCTTTACCGATCTTGAAGCTGGCCTGCTATCAAGTAGTACGTTTTCTCTTTAGCAAAACAACCTTCTCTTAGTCTTGGCATTTGTAGAGGGAAGGGACCTTGCAGTACTGAGCATGATAACAATATCCTCGTACCAGGTGGGTGTAGTATCTATTACAAATGGCATGTTGTCGAGGAGATCATGGCATATGCCCTCTTTTAAGGATGTCTCTCCACTTGGAAACCTTAACATGTGATCTGCTAAGACATGTTTACCCAGTCTCACCATAATCTCAAAGTTAACAAATTCCTGAAAGAGACATAGCCACCGCCATGCTTTGCCAAAGACTTGGGCCTTGTTGAGGAGATACTTCAAGGCTTGGTGATCTACAATAACCACAAAAGTGTTGGGCTAATAAGTTGTGTGCTTGAAGTTTTAAAATCAGTAGACAATGGCTAAAGCCTCTCGCTCAATGGTAGAGTATTTGTGCTCTGCCCTGTTAAGTTGTCTGGCCTTGCACTACTCCTATCGCCACCCCAATAACATTGGAGTTGACATCCCTAAAATTGAGGAGATTGATAGGGTGCTGCATGTGTATAAGCCTCCACTAGTTTGGGCCGATCCAGAAAAAGCAAATGGTCCTGCACTAATTATGGATTTGAATGGGGTCTTAATGTTGACACATTATACACAGCATAGTCCGGATTCTCTAGACTTATCATATTTTCAAGAAAGTGCGGCAGAATGGTTATGTATTTCACTTCGTGTGAAAGGATGCAGATGCCTTTCTTCTATTAACTAGCATGTTTGCAAATGTGTACATTTAGAGTTGTTGCAGCCACCAAAATAATCATCGAGATTCTCTAGACTTATCATATGATTGTTTCAAGAAAGTGCAGCAAGATGTCTTTGTATTTCACTTTTTGTGAAAGGATGCAGATGCCTTTCTTCTATTAACTGGCATGTTTGCAAATGTGTACATTTAGAGTTGTTGCACAGCCACCAAAAGAATCTTCATAGAAGGCTTGAGGTGTGCTTCCTAGAGATTAAGAAAAGGCTAAGTGGCTGGCTTGGCCAGGAGATGTGTAATGTTGCTTCATCACACATCTATCATCATCAAAGCCTATTTTTTTAAAGAATCTACATAACTTCTAGAGAGTGTTTCCAAGGTACAATAAGTGAAACACTTTGCAATTAGATGACAGCTTCTACAAGTGCAGCTCAAACCCAAAAGGAACCTTTGTTATCTTGCCCAAGTTCAATGCACATACCAATATTTAATTAAGTAAATTCTTGGTCAAAGATCTTGGCCCTTGGCTTCATAAATGGTTGGTTTATTAAGACCGTAGAGCACTTGCAAATCCAGATGTGTTCACTACTTCACAGTTGTTAGAGGAGGAGTTCATGTAGTACATTGCCCACCAAATGTTCGGAGGAGGGGTGCAGCTGACTTACACTGAGTGGATGGAGAGGGAAAAAGCTACCAAGAAGTGGAGAGAACAAGGTACCCAGAGGAGGGCCTGAAGGACTTCATTACTATACCATGACTAAATCTAATATATGCAAAGTTTTTAATGAAATAATGACTGGGTATATATAGCCTACAACCATGATATGTAATGGTTCTATTTTATATGTATGTATCTACATGGCATATACAAACACAAAAAGTTATATCAAACTTTGATATACTACAAGTCAACCTTGTTTTTGGAAGTATATAGTGCCTTTTCTGTAACTCTTGTGTTTGTATATGCGTATCTACAGGGCATATACAAACACAAAAAGTTATATCAAACTTTGATATACTACAAGTCAACCTTGTTTTTGGAAGTATATAGTGCCTTTTCTGTAACTCTTGTGTTTGTATATGCCATGTATGTATCTACATGGCATATACAAACACAAAAAGTTATATCAAACTTTGATATACTACAAGTCAACCTTGTTTTTGGAAGTATATAGTGCCTTTTCTGTAACTCTTGGTGCTATGTCGTGTTTTTGTACTTGGTCCTTTTTACTAAGAATATATATATATGGTTTTGAAGTTTTTAGTAGTGATTTTACAATTCTTTCAAAGTTATTCACAATGCTTCATTGAAGTGGCTTACAGTACTTTATAGTACCTAATAGTGCTTTACAATAGTTTACAAAACTTTACAGTACTTTATAGTATTTTACAGTAGTTTGCCAAGCTTTATAGAACTTTATAGTTCTTTACAACAGTACTTTACAATACTTTATAGTACTTTATAGAGCTTTACAAAACTTTACAGTATTTTACAATATTTTAAATAGTACTTTGAAGTGTCTTACATTATTTAACTATACATCATAGTGGCTTATAGTACTTTACTAGAGAGCATTACAAGGCACATTGAAGTGTAGTATGTAGCAATACCAAGCGGTTACAAAAGGAGAGGGAGGAGAAGGTATACTTTATAATTTGGATCACCTAACACACAAGTAAGTACATTGACTGTATTTGTATTCAAGAATAAAGGTTACAAGTTTAGCATGTCATCACATGGCATACTATTATAGCTCATGAACCTCACTAAATAACTTGAATAGATTTCTCTTTCTTGGTTCTAGTTCCATAGGAAACTTAAGGGCTCTAACTAGGTGTGAGTATATGAGAGCAGGAGGTTCAAGGAGGGTGTATAGATCGTTGTGTCCCCCAACTTTATCATAGAAGTGTCTTTCAACCACATAAGATCCTTTTAGAATACGATTATGCCATGCATCCTTTTGTGTATTAGTTGTCAACCACTTTGGCTTACTGCATTTTATAATGTAAAAATCTTTGTTCTTTTCCTTATCATTAAGTGCAAAGTTATCTCCTACACACAATGCATCACTCAAAGCATCACGGTGACCAACATACATGAGCACATCAACACCCTTATCATCACTAGAGTTATCATATGAATCTTCATCCTTAGCCAATGGAACAATGGTACGATACTCCTAACCATCTACATGCGCTCTATTCTTGCATCTTTTCCACTGTCCCTGCTTACATGAATCACAAAAGCAAGAGAGCATTCTACATCTCAAAGCACACCTATTTGTCCTAGAATATCCATTTATGCAATGCATTGAGCGTGAACCCTCCACACACACTTGTAATCCCACTTAGTAGCTCTCTATTCCTCACCCTCCTTGATTTCCCAAAAGACCCTATTCACCTTCCTTTTAGTATATGAGAAGCTCATGTGGTCTGTACTATTAATTGTGGCATCCAAAAAACCCACCACGTAAGCTATGCACTTCATAAGCTAACCATCTGGCTTCAATTTCTCATGTGTAATTGCCCTCTTGATGACCTCTCTTGCTCCATCATGCTCACCTTTTCCATGGCATGAAGCAAAGAAGTTATGTGTCATCTCGAGAGACCAGTGATTTTGAAGCACCTCGCAAAACAAAGAAGTTATGTGTCATCTCGAGAGACCAGTGATTTTGAAGCACCTCGCAAAACAAAGAAGAATGGATGCTTGCTTTGAACTGTGATGCAGCTCCATGGGATCACACCCAATGTCGTCTCTTAGAACAAAGCCTTGACTTTTTAGCCACCTGTCATCATGCAAGAGTGTTGTGCCCAATAGCTCAGTGGCGGCAAAAGGCGTAGGCAACCCACTCCACAACACGGCGTGAGCACCACCTCAGTATCGCATGTGTGGAGGTGGCAAACTGTAACCACCAACAAAGAGCCATTGCCAAGAACAAGAAGACTCAGTGTAAAAGGGTAACTAGTCACTACCTACAGATGGATATAAGGGAGATACAGTGACAAAAAGAGAGATAGACACTCAGATAGAAGGAATGTATGAAGGGTGCAGTCATTGTATGCTCTCAACTGATAGTTGACAGTTTGTGTCATGAAGCTTGTTATGGCGATAACAGTCAGGAAATGGTAGTCAATGTTTGGGCAATTGCTCTGTATTAGTTTGTAATACTTCCGGAATGTAACTAAGAGTAATCTTGCCATTTCATTATCTTTCTGTATTACTCTTTGCACTATGTGTATTAAGTATGCAGTGTCTCTGTTTTACTGAAGATGCTGTGTATACGTGAGAGGTGAGATGGTTAGTGGAGAGATGCAGAGTGAGAACTAAGAGAGTGAGAGTGAAGGTTTGCCTGGTGTTCAGTGTGTCCCTGGCAACCATTTGAGAGTTGGTGTTCGTACCCGAAAACTCTGGTGGGTGACTGCACGTCTCCCAACAGCATTGTCTGACTAGTCTATCACCCCAGACTCCTGTCTTGCCATTCCGCCGAGAGGGAAACTAGCAAGAAACACTTGGCGATCTTGCTGGGGAACAACAAACATTCTGCTAGGGAAAAACTCCGTTGAGTAGCATTCTGCACCTTCAGGCAAAGGAAAGTGTGGTCCACTTAAAACAAATCTACGGAGAAACCATAGCATGGAAGGAACTTTCCAGAAAAGTCAATAAACAGAGAGCCTTTCACCACATAACCTAACCAGATTCAGGCATGCGTTTCGCATGTTCATGAATCTAAGGATGGTGAAAAGTAATGCCTTCCAAGAGACCCTGTAGGAAGCTTGTAGTAGCTACTAGGAGTGCCTCGCACTGTTACAATCAAGAAGTAAGTGCGAAAACTTCTGCAACCCTGCACGAGCAAGAGGAAGTGTAAAAATTCATGCACAATTTGGACCAAGAAAAAGAGTGCCAAGAATGAGAAGCCGGGCACAATCTAGGTTCGAAAAGCCCAAAAAGGGTGGAGCAACAAAACTAGGAAGAATAACCACAACAGAACCCCCGAAAAAGGTTCAAGGGAGCCATAGCGTCACTAGCCAAAAATTTCTTGATGTTCTCAGGAGATGAAGGGGAAGATGCAGATTTGCATGTAAGGAGGTTTGAGAAATATTGGTGGAAAGTGGCTAGATCTTGGGATGTGGGGATATGGATGTGGAATCTTATGCAACAAAGCTACTAAGCTTGAGGCAAAGAGTGGCAGAACAAACCCAACCCTCAATGCAAATTGTTGCTGAATGGTTTGTCCAAGGGTCGGATATCCACACAGTAGTCAACACAAAGCAAGCAGAAATTGAAGAGGAGTTTGAGGAACTGGTTGAGCTGGCCAAAATGGCAAAAAAAAGAAGTTGAGAAAGGAGACAAAAGAGGAAGCCCAGGAAGAGTGTCACCACTGAAGAGGATGATTCAAGTGACTCATCTCGCAGGACACTCCAGTGGCAGTAAAGAAAAAGAAAGACAAAAAGAAGAAAACTGGGAAGGCATAAGAAAGCCTCGGAGAATTGATGTTGCATGTAAAGCAGCTGATATGCAAGAAACGAAAAAAAAGAAAAGGCTCAGATTTTCGAAAAAATGTGTTCTGTTCCCAATGCAAACAAGAAGGTTACCTCAAAGAGGAATGCACTGTGCCACGAACTTGTACCATTTGTAATATGTTCAACCATAGTACATGGAACTATAGGTACAACATGAAAAATAGAGCTCCCATAGTGAACAACATGGAAGGATTGGAAAGAAGACCCCCAGGAATGGGAAGGAGAAAATAGAGGCCGTGGAAATTATTCAGGGAGGAGAGGCCAAGGATGAGCCGATGGTTCTACAACCTTCACATGCTACTATTGTTAATAGCCTGGACACACCAAAGTGGAATGCGCCATGAAGGAAAAGCATGAGGAAGAAAGACAAGCAGAATTGATGCAGCTCAAAGAAAATCCACCAAGCACCAACATGATGTAGGTAGATGACATACAAAGGGAGGTGCATGACATCTTGGTAGTTACAAGGGCTAAAGCTAATTAATCTAGTTTAGTAATAACTCCACTACATAATTGAGACTCACCCCAAGCCCGCCCGAAGAAGGCATCTGTGGACTGGGATCAGTAGGAAAAGGTGAGGATTCAAACTACTAAGGAAATAGAGAGAAGGCAAGGTAATAAAAAGGAGGATGGCTCATGCAAAATCATTGCAGATCTTCCAGAAACAAGCGGAAGTAAGCATGTAGAGCACCTCAATCAGGAAGGCTTAAAAGAAAGCCAGAAGAATGCTATCTGGTTACAAACCAATGTAATGTCAATGCTTCGACAGGTCCGCGGCGGCTGGGACAAGTGCTGGACTTATGTCCAAGATTCAAGGTCAAAGTCTTGATGATGGCAGACATTAAAGGACTGAGCAAGGAATTGAAGCACTCAGTAGAGGAAGAAACCTCGAAATGCAGCAATATGCATGCCAAAGAACCCTTAGCATCCATGATGAAGTGGCCAAAGTCACAATTCAAGTGAACAACGTACTCATCAATGATGCAATGTTGGATGGAGAATCTGGAGTGAATGTCATCACTGAGGAAACTGCATTGGGATTGGGTCTCAAGTGGGAGCCCATTCCGTTCAACATAAGAATCCCTATAACATTTCTCTTTATCTCTATTGTGAACTCTCTTCATCTCTCTTGATCCCTGTGAATTCCCATAACATTTCTCTTAATCTCTCTCCATTTTGTCAATGGAGAGTGCAAACAATTCATGAACAAGGGAGCATAGCATGGTTGGAGTAGAGTATCCAATGTTTGTGTGCACACGTTGCAAGTACTCTCTATTAGAAGATGACGTTGCAAGTACTCTCTATTAGAAGATGACGTCAAATCACGATACAAATTGAACAATATGGAGAGTTTGACAAGTACTTACTTGAATTATAGCATATAATTCTGATGAGGTTAGTTGATTGGGCCCTTTGTTACAACCTCTCCCTCTCCCTCTCCCTCTCACTCCCCATGATCTCTCTAAATTGTTTTGATAATTATGTAGAATGTAGATGATGCGGAGTACATGCAAATTCAATCCAATGGGGCCATATAATCTAAAAAATTTAGGAGAGGTACAAGACATGCGACTCTTGGAGAATAACAAAAAGAAGAATTGGTTGATGATATGGAGACACACATGCAAGAGGGTATGGAACCACATGCATAAGAAGATTTTTTGGGAAGAGCTAATTGAAGAAATATTTGAAGGTAATGCACAGAACAAACAGGACACAATGTCCTTATTAGAAGCACATCTTCGAATTCTTGGTTCAACACCATTGTTTGATGGATTAAAAATGTCAAAGTTATAAGATTAATTAGTGTTGCTTAATCTGTAATCGCTCTATGGTGGTCACATGCAAGTGTTTCAGAATTATTCAAGTAATATTCTTTATATTCTCTTTCCAATTTCTCTTTCTCTTTCTTAATCTTGTTCCCTTAAAAAATAAACTAGCTAACATCACATTGTTAGTCATAATATGCAAGGTTATTAAAATATACAGTATTATTGGAGAGAAACTCTATGCCAGAGTCACGAGATGATGCAAATAAGATTCTAAGTTTCATTATTGGTATGGACTACAACTATATACATGCATGCCTGAATGATTGCATCCTCTTCCATGCCACATGTCCGAATGGTATTGACAAAATTTATAAGATGGAACCATTCCTTGTAAAATTCTAAGGCATTTTCCAATCATCCCAAGAATCCAACACATGTTTAAGTGCAAGTACATACTTGAGCTAATAACTTTGCATGCTAAAAATTGATCCATGAATGGCATCTTACGCATTCTTGCTTTACACTACGTGTAGACACATTGAGGAGACATAGCAAAGCTAATGACCTGGCATGCTAAAAATTGATTACGGATTGCATCTGACGCATTCTTGTTGATTACACTACGTGGAGACACATTGAGGAGACATGGCCTAAATTTAAAACAGAGCCTCAATACATATCTCTAGTTTGGTAATGGATAGTGTTAATCAATTTGGTTTGTGTTCCACAACATGAAGCACTTTGATGGTGGTATTGGTAAATTATAATATCCCTCTATTGTTGACCATTGCTTGGTTTATTATTATTACTTGAAAAGTATAAAGTAAAAACATGGATGTGTACATGGCACCCTTAGTAGAAGAGTTCTACAAACTTTATAGGCATGCATCCCTATTCATGACATATTTAAACATCCTCAAAATAGATCAACAAAAGTATAAAGGGAATATTGATGTGGACTATGCGAGCGTTTAGGTTAGTAACAAATCCAAGTTTTCAAACATTAAAGATATATTTTCACACGATCATAATATAACTAAATGGTGTTACGTAGGCCTTGCTACCAGTGGGATACCATGCATGTCCTATTTGTGGAGCTCTATTGGAAACACATCGTTCTCCAACTCTAAAGAAGATGATATATCAAGATATCTTCCGTTGGATCATCCACTAGGGGATGGAAATCTCGATTGACCACCTCGTAGAATGAAGGCAAGTGATTATTAGAATTATGGAGAGCTAAGGGTAATGAAGAACTTATGAATTGAGGCTGTCTCTTTTTCACCAACTCCCTTATTGGAGTGATTCATCAATCAATCATCTCTTAGATCCCATGCATATATTTAAGAAATGTTAGGAGCATAATTTAGCCATCCATCTCTCTCTCTCTCTCATGTGTGTGTGTATGTGTGTGTGTTTGCTTACAAGAAACTCAAGCTCTCCCTCTCCCCTACATTATCTTTATGGTATCAGGGCTCGGGTTCTTGTGAGAGCTAAGGAGGCAAGTAAGGGAGATTTTGATTGTATATGCCCAATTTCTGGTTCTTATAAAACAAAAATTTGGATGCAAGATAATCTGTGCAGAAAATCTAAGTGTTGCAGTAGGTGTTGGCGGATTTATGTGTATGTGATTGGCTCACATACATTGGTAGTATAACAGGTTTACAATACCACTATAGAAGGTTGTAGATTTGTTGTAAGTGCATAAGATTTTTTGCAAGCACTGTTTAGTAAGTTGTAAGCACTGCTTAGTAAATTGCATAAGTTTTTTTGCAAATATTGCTTGGTAAGTTGTTGCAAATAAAGATGTTTGGTCTATTACAGATTGTGAGTGAGAAGCTAGATAAGAATAACTTCCAAGCATGGAAGTTCAGGATGACTAATTTCCTTATAGAAAAAGGATATTGGGACTTTATCATAAAAGTGATGAGAAGAAGCCAGAGATTGCAAGAGAAAGTTTGACCCCTCAACTAGTGTAGGCATATAAAGCATGGCATAAAAAGGCCAAAAGGTAATGTATTGGTTTTCTGTTAGTGTGGTAGATTCTATGATTGTGCATATACAAGATGCACAAACGCCTAAGGAGGTTTGGGACACCTTGGTGAAGATGTACAACACAAATACCCAAGCTTGGAAGATGTAGCTAAAGCAGGAGTTGCATAATGTTACCAGAGGAAAACTGAGTATAAATAATTACTCAGTGAAGGCTAAAGGGCTTATAGATGACCTCATTTCCATTGGATCACCCCAGTAGATGTGATGATATGATGTCTGTAACCTTAAATGGTCTTTGTAAAGAATACAACCAATTTCAGACCTTTATTGGGGTTTGAGATAACTTTCCTAATTTTTGGGAATTGAGTTCTCATTATCTGTGAGAGGAAATGAATATTGGGGGAGGTTCATCCTCTGGAAATTTAAATGAGCAAGCCTTCTACTTAAATATAGGTAGAGGTAGAGGTAGAGGGAGACATTATTTAGAGGTCAAGGTGGAGGCCATTTTGGAACGCTTGGTTGCAAAGGGCAATAGAAATGGTAGATATTTACATTGGATGTGAACATGCATGAGGTGAAGGAAGCCATGTTTGTGCATGGGATAGGTGTTCATTATAGATATTTACATATGGCACAAGAAAATTGGTCATGTGAATATACGACTGAAGTCTATGTAGGCCTAAAATATTGTTGCAGGTTTGCCAAAGTTTAAGGTTGATGGGATGCATAAAGTATGTGAAGCACGCTAGCTTCGTGAGCAGGCCAAACATGCTTTCCCCCACATGAAAAGCATGTCAATGATGCAAGGCCATTAGATGTTATACATTCGGATGTATGGGGACTGACCAAGATTGTAAAACAATTCTAGGTTGCAGATATTATCTCACATTCATTTAATGATCACACTAGAAAAGAGTGGGTTTATTTCATGAAGGAGGAAAGTGAGGTGTTTGCTCACTTTCAAAAATTTAAAGCCTTGATTGAGAAGGAAAAAGGCATACAAATAAAATTCCTAAGATTAGATGGTAGGGGAGATTATTGCTTCAATGACTCAAGCGATTTCTTGAGGAAGTGAGACAATTTACATGCAAGTACACTCTACAATAGAATGGTATTGTAGAAAGGAAAAATAGGCACATTTTAGAAGCAACATGTGCCTATTTTTGGGTAGAAGTAGTAGCAAAACTACTGTGTATATTATAAATAGGACCCCCAACAACAGTTCATGATATGACGCCTGAAGAGAGTTTAAGGATGTAAAGAATGCTTTCTTGTATGGTGACTCACAAGAAGAAGTATACATGATGTTGTCTGAATTGAATATGCCAGATTATTTTTGGGTAGAAGCAGTAGCAAAACTGCTGTGTACACTTTGAACATGACCCCCAACAGCTGTTCATGGTATGACGCCTAAACAAAAGTTAAGGATGTAAAGAATGATTTATTACATGGTGACTTAGAAGTATACATGATGTGGCCACTAGGTTATGAGAGGGATGCATATCCAGATTTTGTGGCAGGCTACGTAAGGCCTTGTATGGCTCAAACAAGATTGAGAGCATCTTGCTACCATTGGATTTCAGATATCCAATGTGGATTTTTCACTTTATGTGAAAAAGACAGATAGAAGGAAGTCATTTATGTGGATGACCTAATTATCACTAGTGATACTGATGCTAATATACATGATGTCATGAGGCTTTTGAAGTAGAAATTTGAGATGAAGGATTTGGGTGAGTTGTGGTATTTCTTGGGCATAGAGGTGGCGAGATCACCTCATGGCACTTTGTTATTACAGAGGCAGTATGGCTTGTACATGTTATCCAAGTATGGTATGTTATCCAAGTATGGCTTGTACATGTTATCGAAGTATGGTATGATAGGCTATAAGCCTATTTTAGTGCCATTGGAGCTAAACACAAAGCTTTCCATAGATACTGTATAAGCCTATTTTAGTGCCATTGGAGCTAAACACAAAGCTTTCCATAGATACTGGTGAGATTTTGGAGGATCCCACTATGTACATGTGCATAGTGGGGGGGGGGGTAGCTTGATCTACATGACCATTACTAGGCCAAACTTGAGCTATGCTACTTGAGTAATGCTGTTAGACTTGTGAGATAGTTTATGCAGGCCCCTAGGAAGCCACACTTGGATGTGGCTAGATGGATTCTCAGGTACATAAAGTCTAGAGTTGATTATGGACTTTTCTATGAGATTGGTACAGAGATAAAGCTACACGGGTCCACAGTTAATTATGGACTTTTCTATGAGGCTGATACAGAGATACAACTACATGGGTACACAGATGATGATTGGGCTGGTAGTGTTGTATCTATTAGTAGATTTACGTTTTCATTTGGGAGTGCTGCTATGAGCTGGAGCAACAAAAAATAACCGACAGTTGCTTTATCAAGTACAGAGGCAGAGTACAGGGGTGCTGCTATGGCAGCTTGTGAGGTACCTTGGTTTTAGAAGCTACTTGGTGAAATATATATATATATATATATATATATATATATATATAGAGAGAGAGAGAGAGAGAGAGAGAGAGAGAGAGAGAGAGAGAGAGAGAGAGAGATTACATGTAAGATAATTTTATTTGAGAGTGAGCACACCTCACTATGCATTCCCATCCATTAAATTTTAATTTAATTAAAATTATATGTATATATGTATACATAATTTTAATTAATTAAAATTATATGTATATATATAAATATATATAAATACACATATATATGTATGTATAGGAATAGTGTCTAAATATAATAAAACATAATATTATATATAATATATATTTGTGTGTGTGTGTGTGTGTGTGAGAGAGAGAGAGAGAGAGAGAGAGAGAGAATACATGTAAGATGCAGTGAGAGTGAGGACACCTCTACATGCATCCCTATCCACTTAATTTAATCTATATTAAATTTTAATTAATTAAAATTATATGTGTATTTGTGTGTATATGTAAGTTTATTTATATTTATAAACACACATATATGTATGTACATGTATATGTGTCTAAATATAATAAAACATAGTATTATTTATAATATATATTTACATGTGTGTGTGTGAGAGAGAGAGAGAGAGAGAGAGAGAGAGAGAGAGAGAGAGAGAGTTTCTATGTGTGAGAGAGTGTATGTGGAGGGAGAGAGTGTGTGTTTGCATTAGTGCATGTGCGAGAGTGTACATGTGTGTGTGCGTGTGCACATGTGCGTGCATGTGCGTGAGAGAGAGAGAGAGAGAGAGAGAGAGAGAGAGAGAGAGAGAGAGAGAGAGAGAGTTTCAACATTTGAGTGAGAGACAGAGAGAAAAAGAGAGAGAGAGAGAGTGTGTGTGTGTGTGAGAGAGAGAGAGATGGTGCATGTGTGCGTATTTTATTTTTTATTTTTAAACACACGTATATATGTTACACACACACACACACACACACACACACACATATCTATGTATGTATGTATAATACATCTATCTATACTATCTATTATGCATGAGTTTTTAGGAGGAGAGGGGACACATGGAGGTTGGAAGAGGGCCAAATGTTAGGGTAAGGGAAAAAGAGAAGGGAGTGTGATGGGGGAGGGGAGAAGCCACATGTTGGGGGGGGGGAGAGAGAGAGAGAGAGAGAGAGAGAGAGGAGGGGGAAGTGGAGGCCACATGCTAGGAAGGCGAGAGAGAGAGAGAGAGAGAGAGGGAGAGAGAGGGAGAGGAGTGTAGGGGTATATTGAGAGAAGAAATTTAAATAAATAAATAATATAAAAATATAATAATAAGTATAAAATACATAAAATACAAATAAGTATAATAATAATATGTAAACATATAATAAGTAAGGATATTAAATAAATAAATCTATTAAATAAATATATATATATTAAATAAATAAATAAATATATATATTAAATAAATAAATAAATATATATATATAAAATAAATAAATAAATATATATATATAAAATCTATACTAATATATTATAGTTAATGTTATATAAAATAAATATAATATAAATAAGTATAATAATAATATGTAAACATATAATAAGCAAGGATATTAAACAAACACACACATATACATTAAATCTACACCAATATATTATAGTATAATGTTATATAATAATAAGGATAGATAAGAGAATAAAAAATATACACAATATATAGTAAATATATAATAATATATAAATATGATAATTTAATATAAATATATATTAATAATATAATTATAAATAATAAAATTAAAAATATACACAATAAATATATAATAATATAATATATTACTATATATCATTTTTAATGTACTATATTATTATAATAGTATTTAAAAAGTATATATAATAATATAATATAGTAATGATATATAAATCAATATACATATATAATAATGTTATATTAATAATATTATATATAAACACATTCATACACATATGTATGTGTACACATAGTCACACGTATGTGGAGGGTCTGTATGCATACACACAAGCACACATGTGTGTGTGGAGGGCGTGTGTGTGTGTGTGTGTGTGTGTGTGTGGTGAGAGAGAGAGAGAGAGAGAGAGAGAGAGAGAGAGAGAGAGAGAGAGTTTCTATGTGTCTGAGAGAGCGTGTATGCAAGTTAGGTGTGGGAAGAGAGAGTGTGCATGCACGTATGTGTGTGAGAGAGGGTTCTGTTTGTGCACATGACAGACATAGAGAGAATGCATGTGAGAGAGACACACACACAGATATGTGTCTATGTGAAAGAGTTGCACAGACACATGCACAAACACAAGTGTGCACAAATATACATGTGTATACGAACACATGTGCCCACACACATTCACTCACACATGCACAAACACAAGTGTGCACAAATATACATGTGTATACGAACACATGTGCCCACACACATTCACTCACACATGCTTGTAAATGCATACACATGCAAAGATGCATACACACGTGTACACTTATAAACACACATATGTGTATGCACATATGCATACAAGAAAAAACTTCATGTCACAGAGCAACCCGCATTTCCAAACACTGCTCTCAAACTCCAAAATTAGAACCTAAAACATGCATCACGATTGTTTTGAAAAAATCAAGCGACTCTACAGGCCTCAAAACATTCCCCTCCCAATGAGTCAGTATGTCTAGCTTGCTCCCTTGTCAATTCTTTCTTGAATAAACCTCTAACCCCTTGGGCCTTCCCCTTGACAATGATCCCCAATGCAAATCACGATTGTTCTCAAAAAAATCAACTGATTGCAAACCTCAAAACATTCCCTCCCATGGCGGAGGAGGAATAATGCTATCATCTATACTAGAGAGAGGCTGAAATTTGAGAAAGAAAGACTTCGTAAGAGGCCAGGAAAGGATGGAGGATGCCCTAAGCTCTCTACCAAGTATTATATAAAACAAACTCCAAGAAACCTCTGACTAGCACTCTCAATCCAAGCACATCATGAGTGCCAAAAGTAGTAAATGAAAAGGGCTTGGATGGCCTCCAACTCAAGCATGAAGCTTTTTTGGCCATGGCGGAGGAGGAATCTCGGTTAATGCTATCATCTATACTAGAGAGAGGCTGAAATTTGAGAAAGAAAGACTTCGTAAGAGGCTGGAGGATGCCCTAAGTTCTCTACCAAGTATTATGGACCTTTCAAGGTGATCAAGCAGATCAACAAGGTTGCTTTCTCGCTTATATTAATCGTTGGAGGATTCACAATGCTTTTGATGTGAGTCTATTCAAGGTGATCAAGCAGATCAACAAGGTTGCTTTCTCGCTTATATTAATCGTTGGAGGATTCACAATGCTTTTGATGTGAGTCTATTGTGGAAGTATGTGGGGTCTCAGCCAGAAGAGCTTGTAGAAAGTCACAACAAGTTAATGAGCTAGAGGAAGTTCTCAAGTCACACATCTCGCTTAGTTAAAAGGAAATAGGATTGGCTTGGTTAGTATTGTTGCTATCTAGAAGCCCTTGCATGGCATGCACGGAGGAGAACATCAAAGCTGGCATCCAAGAAACTTAGACATTTTCACTTGACCCCAATGCCTTGAAAGTGCCTTCGGAGCACATAACAATTAATCAAAATGATGAAACGATGTTGTAGCTTCAAGCATACTAAATCTCAATCATCCCACACAAGGAGAACATGGGCACCATAGGTAGGGGACAATTCATAACAATACTCCACACAAAGTGCTCAAATGAGATTCCATGGTTTCTTCTTCACTTCTTGAATGTGGTGAGAGAATGAACAAAGACACACCTTACATAGATTTCTCATTGCCTCAGATATCGACTCAGGATGCCTTCATCACTATGTGGATCCAAATGGAGCCATGTATACGAAGCCTTGCAATATGAGAGGACTTTGTGGGAAATGGAAGTGAAAGCTATGACTCCAAGGCAACTTTCATCTAGTAAACAGGCTCTGATACCATGAAAAGATGCAGGGGGAAGAGAGCTTGAGCTCTTGCAAGCACACACACACTCACAAAACCCTAATAGAGAACACACAAGAAGGTGAGAGGCTGAAAATCTTCTTCTTCTCTACTCAACACTCAACACACCATATACAAGATAAGAGTACACACACAATATGAAAGATACTCAACCAAATACATACACGGGTTCTCTATAGTGTGAACCCAACTAAATGAGCTGGTGCTATAACTATGCCAGTCTCTAGAATGGCTGTCGCACAGGGTGTCATCCCACTGGCCGCATATCACCATGATCTCACCAACCATGCCAGTGGTGTAAGTGTGGGGCCTATCCCCCAGGCGGGTCATCAGTGTCCACCGCCTCACTAGACGAGCTCGATATCTCAACAAAGAAGGCCATGGAAGCCATGAATGTAAAGCTGCGAAGATCTGGGAGAGTGAAGAATCTTGTGCAGAGGTTTACCTATGATGGTTATGTGGCACATCACTATGCATACATGGCAAAAGTTTTACAGGTTGTTGTAGAGCCCACATGCATTGATGAGGCTGTTGGAAACGTGTGTTGGGAGAAAGCTATGGATGAGGAGATGGATGCACTATATGGAAATGAGACTTGGGATTTAGTGTAATTGCCTGAAGGCAAGAAAGCCATTGGATGCAAGTGGGTGTACAAAGTAAAACATAACAGTGATGGAAGCATAAGTAGGTACAAGGCTAGATTGGTAGCCAAAGGATATGCGCAGACATATGGCATTGATTATGAGGAAACTTTCAGCCCAGTTGCCAAGATGGCAACAGTGAGAGTTGTGATAGCAGTGGCTGCGTCAAAGCAATGGTCTTTACATCAGATGGATGTAAAGAATGCATTCTTACATGGGGATTTGCAGGAAGAGGTGTATATGTTGCAGCCACCTGGTTATGAGGATGTGAGTCACCCCGAGCATGTTTGCAGGTTGAAGAAAGCCTTATATGGCTTAAAACAAGCACCAAGAGCATGGTCTTACAAGATTTCTGAATATCTTGTCACTGTCGATAAGGGAAGTTCAGTTTGCAACAGCTAGCGGGGAGTGTTCAAAAGACGGCTCACGCGGCAAAACATGCCCAGGTCTTGACCAGCCTCGGTATAGTTGAAAAATGGTGCGCTTCCAGTGTACGATGGGCGAGGGCCGACGAAGCGATCCCTGAGTGAAGTGCCAGGATACCTAAGGAGGATCCTGGAGGGTTGTGACCAGGAGATGCATGAGCTCGTGGTGCCTATGACACCCATGCGTATGTCGTGGAAGATATGTATGATGGGCGAAATGATTATTGTAATCTGTTACTAGATCTCGTGTTGCTAACCAGTTGGTCTGAATGGAGAGTCCAGAGTGATACTGTTTTTTGAGAAACAAGGGACTGGATGGAATTTTTGAGTTATGACATCTGTAACCAATAACTGTTTGCCAATGGATTATTTTATATGTTAAAGTTTTAAAGAGGAGTGTGTGCATATCTGTATTCGAAAAAGGAAAAGTTAAGAAAGGCATTCAATTATGGGTGGGTGAGTAATTGTCTGGTTCTATCGATCCCAGTGGGCCCGATGGGGTTAGGCTGGAATCAGTGGAGTTTTAATAATTAAATCGAAATAATAGGAATATGCTTAGAATTTCAGTAGTTAAATAAAAACCTGAAGAATTTCTCAAATGAGTAGATCTATGGTTGTGCCTGACTTCGGTTAGGAAAAAGGGTTGATTTCCTCAAATGATTATATTAATGGCTGTGCCTGATTTCGGTTAGGAAAAAAGCGTTGATTTCTTCAAACTAAGTCAATGATAGTTTTCCGTCTATCTGGTTTAATCAAGTGAAGGATAGTTTAGTCTCTTGACCCCGTTAGAAAATTCGTTAAGAAAATCAAAAAGGTGGAATCATCCCCGTTTTTCGAGCAAGGAAAATTTTCGCGGTTTTGGTTTCGGAATGACCACCAGATTAGTCTCGTGTCCGAACATTCGAGGGCGAGGCCCCGAGTGGGAAACCCTATCCCATGCAAGAGGAAGCTACTTCCGCTGCAACTGGGAATCCGGTGCACGGAGGGGACAGAGGGGTCTCACATGTACACAGTGGGGAAGAGGTAGTTGAGATGCTAGACTTGCTGAAGACGTGCTAAGGACTAAGCTGCAAGCAAGAGAACCACAGGAAGCGGTACGAGGGTAAGAGCTTCAACTACTCTTCCCTATTTGTGTTGGTGACTACACCCTTGTCGGGAGCTCTACGGGAGGCACCAGCAAACGATCTCTGATTGAGAAGCTTTCTTCGCGGGAGTAAAGCTATATATAGGGTAACTATACTGTCCTATCGTTCTGTCCCAGCGGACGAAGTTTTCTGGGCCGAAAACGCGTTTCGGGCACGTTTGGACCTCCGTTTTTCAGAAAGCAGGCGATTTCGAGCAATGCGGGTAAGTCATCGATTCTCTGCAGAACTCTGTTTTAAGAACTGCAGGAAGACAGATTGACTGTGCAGACACTGTGGGTGCTGCAAAGAGGTCAACAGTTGCCATTGGGTGTATGTATGTACATTGAAGTCACTGGTTGTGACATTTGAGAGTACTACTGTACTGCTCTGCAGGAAATACAGCAGTTTGTGCAGGACAAATCAGAGTGCAGTTTCTGGTAAAATTGTGTGTTTGGCAAGATGTCAAATGATGGGATAACCCAGATTGTGGCTGAGAAGCTAGATAAGAATAACTTCCATGCTTGGAGGTTCAGGTTGATGAATTTCCTGATGGGAAAGGGCTATTAGGACTACATAGAAGGTGAGCATGAAGAGGCACCAAGATACCAGACATAAATCCGACTGCTCAGATGTGAAAGAGTTTAAAGACTGGAACCAAGGAGCCAGGAAAGTAATGTATTGGCTCTCCATTAGTATACAGGACACGATGATTGGGCACATTCAGGATGCCAAGTCCCCCAAGGAGGCGTGGGACACCTTGGTAAAGCTTTATGAAACAAATACCAAGGCATGTAAGATACAGTTGAAGAATGAACTTCATACTGTGGAGAAAAAGAGCATGTCTGTGTGAATGACTATGCGTTGAAGATAAAGGGTATTGTGAAATCCCTTGCATCTATTGGTGTGTCAGTAGATGATGATGATAAGGTGGAGGTCTGTCTACGTGGTCTCGGGCCACAATACAAGGCGTTCAAGACGTCTATTCAGACTCGGGAAAACATTCCCAACTTTACATATTTGGTGTCTATGCTGATTATAGAAGAGAAGAGCTTGGGTGAAGACCAACAGACTTCACAAAACAAAAACAGTTCAGAGCAACAGGCCTTCTACACAAGTTCAAGAAGAGGACGAGGTAGAGGAGGCCGTGGACGCGGTCAAGGAGGTGGCCAAACAGGTAAGCAGAATTATGGCCAGCAGCAGCAACAACAGTCCCAGAATACACAACAACAACAACAACAACAACAACATGCAGGTGGAAGAGGCAAATTCAGAGGCAGGGGAAGTCAAAGAGGCCGTGGAAATTGGCAAAGGCAGTATAATGATGCACGTGAATGCTATTATTGTGGTAAGCCTGGACATGTGCAGGCAGAATGTTATAAGAAGCAGGCTGACATGCAAAATGGAAAAGTGCAGCAAAACAACTATGCATTCTCAAGCAGAAATAATGAGGATAATGAAAGGTTGTTTGTTATGCAGCATGTCGTGAATGCCATGTCTGAAAATGTTGATGCAGCACAAAAAGATGATGTATGGTATGTGGATTCAGGTGCTTTGAACCACATGACAAGTCATGGGGAGTGGTTCAAGGATATGAAAAACCCGGAAAGACCAGGTTTTGTGGAAACAGGGGATGACACTGCTCATCCAATTGCCCATGTTGGAGATGTGCCATTGTCTATGTAGGGTGGCAAAGTGAAGTATCTTGCAGATGTACTTCACGTTCCGAACATAACAAAAATCTGGTTTCAGTTGGCCAGATGATTGAGTAGGGTTTGCAGGTTCGGTTTAACCCTGATGGTTGTTATATTGAAGACTTTAAAGACAAGTGCAAGTTGGTTGCAAAAGGCAACAGAGTGGGCAGAATGTTTACGTTGAATGTAGACATGCCTGAAATGAGTGCTCCGATGTTTGCAAATGGTTCAGGAATTGTTGTAGACACAGACATATGGCATAAAAGAATTGGACATGTGAATGTGCAGAGAATGAAGTCTATGCAGACAAAAGGAATTGTGACAGGGCTGCCAAAATTTAAAGTGGAAGGTATGCAGAGAATATGTGAAGCATGCCAATTTGGAAAACAAACAAAGCATGTATTTCCACGTAATAGATATGTGAGCAGAAATGCACTAGATGTTGTGCATTCAGATGTATGGGGTCCTATGAAGACCATGTCTATGGGAGGCTGCAGGTATTATATGACATTCATTGATGACCACACAAGGAAAGTGTGGGTATATTTCATGAAGGAGAAGAGTGAGGTGTTCACTCACTTCCAGAATTTCAGAGTTTTGGTTGAAAAACAAACAGGGAAATATGTAAAGTGCTTAAGATCAGATGGAGGGAGAGAGTACTTCTCCAATGAGTTCTCTGAATTTTTGAAGAAGAATGGTATTCGGAGACAGTTTACATGCAGATACACTCCGCAGCAAAATGGAGTTGCTGAGCGGAAAAACAGGCACATTGCTAAGATTGCGCGAGCATTGATGGAAGAGAAAAATATGCCGCATAGCTATTGGGCTGAGGTTGTTTCTACAGCAGTATACATCATGAACAGGACTCCAACTGCAGCCATATATGATGTAACTCCAGAGGAGAGGTTTACTGGCAGAAAACCAGATTTATCTCATCTGAAAGTCTTTGGATGCATTGCATATGTGCATGTGCTAGATGAGCTGAGAACTAAGCTGGATCCGAAAGCTGAAAAATGTGTGTTTATTGGATATTCCCTTGAGCAAAAGGGATACAGGTGTTATAACCCTGCTACACGTGAGTTGAGGGTAAGTAGGGATGTTGTCTTTGTTGAGATCAGCAGTTGGTATGCTGCTGGAAAAGAAGCTGTTGGGGCTGATGTGAGTGGAAGTGTGGTTGCACAGAATGCAGGTCAGCAATCACAGTCTTTGAGTGGACCAGGAGAGTCCTCATCTAGTGGGTCTATTGATAGACCATGGAGTGGCAGGCTGCGTCATAATACCAGTCCTGCAAATGTGATTAGTACATCACGTAAAGGAAAAGAGAAAGTGGTTGAGCCCCTTGGTATGCCTGACATTTCTGCAGGGCATTCTCATGTTGATGGAGAGTCTAGTGGCTCAGATATAAGCCTTGATAAGGAGCTTGGGATCCCAACTATGAGAACACGTGGTGTAAAGAAGGCTATGGAAGCCATGAATGAGAAGCTGCGAAGATCTAGGAGAGTGAAAAATCCTGTGCAAAGGTTTACCTATGATGGTTATGTGGCACATCACTATGCATATATGGCAAAGGTTGTGTAGGTTGTTGAGCCCACATGCATTGATGAGGCTGTTGGAAATGTGTGTTGGGAGAAAGCTATGGATGAGGAGATGAATGCACTATATGGAAATGAAACTTGGGACTTAGTGCAATTGCCTGAAGGCAAGAAAGCCATTGGATGCAAGTGGGTGTACAAAGTTAAACATAACAGTGATGGAAGCATAAACAGGTACAAGGCTAGATTGGTAGCCAAAGGATATGCGCAGACATATGGCATTGATTATGAGGAAACTTTCAGCCCAGTTGCCAAGATGGCAACAGTGAGAGTTGTGATAGCGGTGGCTGCGTCAAAGCAATGGTCTTTACATCAGATGGAAGTAAAGAATGCATTCTTGCATGGGGATTTGCAAGAAGAGGTGTATATGTTGCAGCCACCTGGTTATGAGGATGTGAGTCACCCCGAGCATGTTTGCTGGTTGAAGAAAGCCTTGTATGGCTTAAAACAAGCACCAAGAGCATGGTCTGACAAGATTTCTGAATATCTTGTCTCTATTGGCTTTCATGTAGCCAATGCAGATTTCTCGCTGTATGTGAGACATGGTGATAGAGGAGTTGTGCTTGTTGTCATCTATGTAGATGACTTGATCATTACGGGGGACCATGATGCAGAGATCTTTGATGTCAAGATCTTGCTTAGACAGAAGTTCGAGATGAAGGATCTGGGGGAGCTCAGATATTTCTTGGGCATTGAGGTGATTAGGTCACCACATGCTGCAGAGACAGTATGGCTTGGACATGTTGTCCAAGTATGGTATGACAGGCTGTAAGCCTATTTCCGTGCCATTGGATCAGAATGGCAAGTTGAGTGCAGATTCAGGAGAGATCTTGGAGGATCCTACTATGTACAGGCGCATAGTAGGAAGTTTGATCTACATATGATCACCAGACCAGATTTGAGCTATGCTGTTGGGTTGGTGAGTCAGTTTATGCAGGTTCCACGGAAACCACACTTGTTGGATGGAGTGAAACGCATACTGAGGTATGTGAGGTCTACTTTGCATTGTGGACTATTATATGAGACTGGGACAGAGATATGTGTACATGGGTACACAGATGCTGATTGGGCTGGTAGTATCTCAGATAGAAGATTTACCAGTGGATTCATGTTTTCTTTGGGGAGGAGTGCTGCTGTGACTTGGAGCAGCAAGAAGCAGCCTACGGTTGCTCTATCCAGTACAGAGGCCGAGTACAGAGGAGCTGCTATGGCAGCATGTGAGGTAGCTTGGTTGAGAAAGCTACTTGCAGATTTGGGTCTATCAGTGGATAGACAAGTTGTCATTTTCTGTGACAACATTAGCAGTATACAGTTGGCCAGGAACCCAGTCTTTCATGCTCGTACAAAGCACATAGAGGTCCACTACCATTTCGTCAGAGAGAAGGTCTTGGCAGGAGATCTTGACCTTGTTCATGTCAGCACAGAGGATCAAGTAGCTGACATCTTCACCAAAGCATTGGGTACAGAGAAGCTCCACAGATTTAGGGCTTCGCTTGGTGTACATGAGATGGAGTTGAGCTTGAGGGGGAGTGTTGAGATATCGAGCTCGTCTAGTGAGGTGGTGGACACTGATGACCCGCCTGGGGGAGAGGCGGGGACACTTACACCACTGGCATGGTTGGTGAGATCATGGGTATTATGTGGCCAGTGGGATGACAGCAGGCTGTGCGACAGCCATTCTAGAGACTGGCATAGTTATAGTGCCAGCTCATTTAGTTGGGTTCACACTATAGAGAACCCGTGTATGTATTTGGTTGAGTACCTTTCATATTGTGTGTGTACTCTTATCTTGTATATGGTGTGTTGAGTGTTGACTAGAGAAGAAGAAGATTTTCAGCCTCTCACCTTGTGTGTTCTCTATTAGGGTTTTGTGAGTGTGTGTGTGCTTTCAAGAGCTCAAGAGTCTCTTCCCCCCTGTATCTTTTCATTCTTTACACTAGGTGTTCTCATAGCTAGTATCCCAAGATCCTCATCAAGGCTCATCTCTGAGCCACTAGACTCTCCATCAACATGAGAATGCCCTGCAGAAATGTCAGGCATACTAAGGGGCTCAATCACTTTCTCTTTGCCTTTATGTGATGTACTAATCACATTTGCAGGACTGGTATTATGATGCAGCCTGCCACTCCATGGTCTATCAACTGAACCACTAGATGAGGACTCTCCTGGTCCACTCAAAGACTGTGATTTCTGACTTGTATTATGTGCAACCACATTTCCACTCACATTCTTTTTTAGGAGCATACCAGCTGCTCATCTCATAAAAAACAAAATCCCTGCTTACCCTCAACTCACATGTAGCAGGGTTATAACACCTGTACCCCTTTTGCTCAAGAGAATACCCAATAAACACACATTTTTCAGCTTTTGGATCTAGCTCGGCTCATCTGACACATGCACATATGCAATGTATCCAAAGAATTTCAAATGAGACAAATCAGGTTTTTTGCCAGTAAACCTCTCCTCTAGAGTTACATCATGTATGGCAGCAGTTGGAGTCCTGTTCATGATGTAAACTACTGTAGAAATAGCCTAAGCCCAATAGCTATGCGGCATATTCTTCTCTCCCATCAATGCTCGCGCAATCTTAGCAATGTGCTTGTTTTTCCACTCAACAACTTCATTTTGTTGCGGAGTGTATCTGCATGTAAACTGTCTCCGAATACCATTCTTCTTCAAAAATTCAGAGAACTCATTGGAGAAGTACTCTCCCCCTCCATCTGACCTTAGGCACTTTACATGTTTCCCTGTTTGCTTTTCAACCATAACTCTGAAATTCTGAAAATGAGTGAACACCTCACTCTTCTCCTTCATGAATCATACCCATACTTTCCTTGTGTGGTCATCAATAAATGTCACATAATACCTGTAGCCTCCCATAGACATGGTGTTTGTAGGACCCCATACATCTGAATGCACAACATCTAGTGCATTTCTGCTCACATTTTTATCACGTGGAAATACATGCTTTGTTTGTTTTCCAAATTGGCATGCTTCACATATTTTCTGCATACCTTCAACTTTAAACTTTGGTAGCCCTGTCACAATTCCTTTAGTCTGCATAGGCTTCATTCTCTGCACATTCACATGTCCAATTCTTTTATGCCAAATGTCTGTGTCTGCAACAATTCCTGAACCATTTGCAAACATCGCACCACTCACTTTAGGCATGTTTACATTCAATGTAAACATTCTGCCCACTCTGTTGCCTTTTGCAACCAACCTGCACTTGTCTTTAAAGTCTTCAACGTAACAACCATCAGGGTTAAACCAAACCTCCAAACTCTGCTCAATCATTTGGCCAACTAAAACTAAATTCTTTGTTATGTTCGGAACATGAAGTACATCTGCAAGAAGGTCCTTCACTTTGCCATCCTGCATAGACAATGGCACGTCTCCAACATGGGCAATTGGATGAGCAGTGTCATCCCCTGTTTCCACAAAACCTGGTCTTTCAAGGTTTTTCATCTCCACTCCCCATGACTTGTCATGTGGTTCGAAGCACCTGAATCAACGTACCATACATCATCTTTATGTGCTGCTTCAACATTTTTAGACATGGCATTAACGACATGCTGCATAACAAACAACCCTTCATTATCCTCATTATTTCTAGTTATACTCATTGTTTCCGCTCGAGGATGCATAGTTGTTTTGCTGCAATTTTCCATTTTGCATGTCAGCCTACTTCTTATAACAATTTGCTTGCACATGTCGAGGCTTACCACAATAAAACCATCCACGTGTATCGTTATACTGCCTTTGCCAATTTCCACGACCTGTTTGACTCCCCCTGCCTTTGATTGGCCTCTTCCACCTGCATGTTGTTGTTGTTGTTTTGTGAATTTTGGGACTGTTGTTGTTGCTACTGTTGGCCATAATTCTGATTACCTGTTTTCGGCCTCCTTGGCCGAAAACAGGTAATCTGTTGTTGCTACTGTTGGCCATAATTCTGATTACCTGTTTTCGGCCACCTCCTTGGCCGTGTCCACGGCCTCCTCTACCTCGTCCTCTTCCTAAACTTGTGTAGAAGGCCTGTTGCTCTGAACTGTTTTTGTTTTGTGAAGACTGTTGGTCTTCACCCAAGCTCTTCTCTTCTATAATCAACATAGACACCAAATCTGTGAAATTGGGAATGTTTTCCCGAGTCTGAATAGACGTCTTGAATGCCTTGTATTATGGTCCAAGACCACGTAGACAGACTTCTACCTTATCATCATCATCTACTGAAACACCAATAGATGCAAGGGATTCCACAATACCCTTGATCTTCAATGCATAGTCATTCACAGACATACTCTTTTTCTCCACAGTATGAAGTTCATTCTTCAACTGTATCTTTCGTGCCTTGGTATTCATTTCATAGAGTTTTACCAAGGTGTCCCATGCCTCCTTGGGGGACTTGGCATCCTATATGTGCCCAATCATGGTGTCCTCTATATTGATAGAGAGCCAATACATAACTTTTTTGGCTCCTTGGTTCCAGTCCTCAAAGTGACGAGCGAGTCTCACTCTGCTTCCTCGGGTTGTAGTTAAGTTGATGAGATTTTCGAAGGCAAAGGCGATCATATCCTGACTCTGGGAGAGTCCAGGAATGCTAGACAAATTTGGGGTATCCATCTAAAAATCCAGTTCAATTTATGAGTTTTCAATTTATGAAGTTCATTTCAAACATAATCTTAACAAGTGAAAACATTATTTCCTAGATTTACTTTAAAATTATAGTAAGTTTACAATAGCGCTTTGATACCAGCTGTGAGACCCCTCTGCCCCCTCCGTGCACCAGCGGATTCCCAGTTGCTAGCAGAGCGGAAGTAGCTTTCTCTTGCGTGGGGCAGGGTTTCCCACTCGGGGCCTCGCCCTCGAATGTCCGGACACGAGACTAATCTGGTGGTCATTCCAAAACCAAAACCGGGAAAATTTCCCTTGCCCGAAAAACAGGGACGATTCCACCTTTTTGATTTTCTTAACGAATTTTCTAACGAGGTCAAGAGACTAAACTATCCTTCACCTGATTAAACCACATAGAAGGAAAACTACCACTGACTTAGTTTGAAAAAATCAACGCTTTTTTCCTAACCAAAATCAGGCACAATCGTTGAACTAATCATTTGAGGAAATCAACGCCTTTTTCCTACTCATTTGAGAAATTCTTTAGGTTTTTTTTAACTACTTGAATTCTAAGCGTATTCCTATTATTTAAATTTAATTTTATTAAAACTCCATTAATTCCAGCCTACCCAATCCGGCCCATGGGTTAGCTACCACCCAACCACTGGAATCGATAAAACCAGACAATTACTCACCCACCCATAATTGAATGCCTTTCTTAACTTTTCCTTTCTAATACAGATACGCACACACTCCTCTTTAAAACTTTAACATATAAAATAATCCATTGGCAAACAGTTCCAGGGCACATGTGGAATAGTGAAGATCACCATTGGCGCTATTACGCTTGGATCAACACAGCCTATCTCATGCAGCTGAAAAGCAAAGGCCTTCCCATGTTTTACAAGCATCTCCTCAAAGCATTCCTTTTCAACTGGTATCAGGAAATCCTTGTCACCGATCTTCAGCTCTTTTAGGGTTTCCTGTGTAAACTTATGCCCAATTTTCTTCGGATCTCTAAGATTCGGTTGCATAGAGGCTTCATCTATCTTCTCCTTGCTTTCTAGTGGCAGGGGCAAGGCAACTGGTTTCACCTTCTTTGCAACCGTTTTATACTTTGTATCAACACGAGAATCCATCTCACAATACATGTTTTTACATTCCATTCCCTCAGATTCCTAGATTATATCATACATCCCCACAGATGACACTTTTACCATCTCATTCCAACCCTGTAAGCATGCGCTTTCCATGGCAAAAAGCTCACCCATAGTATCCACAAATGACACCTCGTCAAGCACACCTGAAATAAACTCATTTTTCTCCAAAAGACCACACTGCTCAAGACTTTTTTGTACATTTTGTACATATCGACGTATACCACGCTTCAAATCCTTGCTTTTTACAAAGACTATTGACCCATAGCTAGAGAATCTCTGAAAGTTTGCTGAAAAGTTATTTACATTGATTGAGTCCTGCGAGAACTCATTGCCCCTTGTACCATTGCAATCCTGCTTTACAATGGCACCTGGCCAAAATCCCTCATCTCCCTGTAGTTCATGAATTCTCTGTTTATCTTTGGGAGTGACTGTTCTCGAAGAGACTCGTGGTTCCTTTCATGGTTGATGCAAACTGTCAAGAACTGAACAGCTTTCTTGCCATCTTTGCTCCTTATTCTTGCATACGCCGAGCCATCGTCCAAGACTTTTGTCTCCATCCTCACAGCTGTAATATAGGGTTGCCCAAGGATAAGGGGATACGATGACATCTCCTGGGAACGAAGAAGTTCTGGTCATCTTTCACATCCCCTATAGTTACCCTTACATTTGGACAGGCTGCATAGAGCTCTCCAGATGAGTTATTAGCCGCCTTAATCATCCACCCGTGATCTACATCCATTGGCCACTTACATTTGTTGTAGAGGTTTTTAGCCATAAGATTTATTTCAGACCCATGGTCGATTAGAGCCACATACGGCTCTTCCAAGTCTCCTATCTTGACAAGGGTTTCTGTGGTGGCCCTTGCCCAATGGTTCCTGGAGTAATGACTTTTTGCACGAACTTCTTTTTCATCACCCTCATCCACAAAGCGCACTTGTCATGCCCCTCCAGTAGAGTGACTGCATTCCACCACATTCTCTCTCTCTTCCTTTTGCTGTACCTGTACTCCATGAGTCTTGGAAGTGCTTGTCTCCCCCGGTGATGGAATAGATTCAATTATGGATTGCCTTTTCCTTCGTATAATATCAATTATCTCATCATGGAATTCTTTCTTTGCAATTCCCAAGACTTCCCCTACTAGTGTAAATTCCACCCTACTGTTTAGAATCCTCTCTTCTAGCACCTTTTTGACGTCCGTTGCGGCTTCAATATCGGATTGGAGCTTGTAGAGCGAACTTTTTCCTTTACCCTTCTGCTTCTCACGCTTCATCTTTGCTGGCACTTCTTCCATTGATACTTCCTGTGGAGGCTGGTTTTGCGGCGGAGGCACATGTGATGGCCCAGGGTCCTTCTTTCCACTACCACGGGTGACCCTTTTTGATGGCCCTCCTTCCTCATTTTCCCTCTTACGCTTTTCCTCAACCTGTGCCTCATTATTCTGGCATTTTGCAATATAGGCATGAACAGATAGAGAATCCATAGGTTCTTCCCAGCCAGTCTCAAGACGTATACAGTCTCCTGCCTCATGCAAAGCCTGCTTAGACACCTTCTTTGATGCAATTAGCTCCATTGTTGATGGCCAAAAATCTTCATTCTCATAGTCTTCATCCTTCTCAAATTCCTGCTTTGATTGGTTGGCCTTTAACCCATAGGTTGCTGCCTCAACCATAGAGATGGCATGGCTGGCAGCCATATCTTCAACCAGTTTTTTCATCCCTCCTTTTCCAAAGTTTGTGTTTAACGGAAGACCAGTCTCTGTAAGGTGGATTTTTCCATCTTTGAAAAATACAAGCTGGTTTCTGAGGGCTTCCTTATAGCTGGCACAGTCTTTTTTTTGCATGTTCTGGGTCATCACACCATATACATCTGAATGTAAACCCTTCGTTGCTTTGAGGCTTTTGCACAGAAGCCTGCACTAATGGTAGCCCTTTTTCCTCAATCCTGGACATCTTCAACTTTAGGTCTCGTATGCCCTTAATAAGCTCATCCATCGGCCCTTCTACCTTTGGGATTGCAGCAACAGGTTTTGGTAGATTCTCAGGGGTAACAGTTATAGGAGTTGCCGAGCTCATCACCATTTATCCCTCCTTCACTGCCGCTTTGCTAGCATGGTGACCGCATCCTCGACATCATTCCAATCATTCTTTAACCCCTGCTCTGTATCCTTATCCTCAAGGAGAATTTCCAGTTTTTCTTGGAGATCTTTCCCAGCTGCTTGTAAGAAGAGCTCTGTTTTTTCCCTGTCTAAGGTTGTGCGCTCTATCCTTGACAGCTGGGCATAGCGCTTCTCAAACTCTCTTAGCAACTCTGTGGCAGAAATTCCAATTTTGGGTTTTGTAACCCACTCCAAGAAAGTTCGCTTGGTCACCCGCTCGAAATCCTCCATGAAATAATCATCCTTCAAAGCAAGCTTGAACTCCTCCCAATTTCTGCCACCATGTGCTGCCTGTAATCCCCTTATGCGCTCTCTTATTTCGGGAACACATACCAGCTCAAAGCTTCGAACCATATCCTCCTCAGTCACCCTGTTTAGCTCCATTTCCTTTGTGTAATTGCGCAGGTACTTTGTGATGTCTTTACCATCAAATTGATCCACCTTTTTCACGATTGACTGTAGTGCTTTAGTCGTGGAAATTTGCCCCCTCTCAGCCGCTTGCTGCTGTTGCATATACATAGTAAACATCTGATCATTTGCATAACCCCAGGGTCAAAACGAACCCCCTGTCCCTCAGGATTCTTAGCCATAGCTTGCACTGTGTATTTTAACACTAACTCTCATCCCAGCAGTTTCACGTCGGGTTCACCAAAGCTGTCGTGACGTGGGCGGTATTGCTGGGCAAGTGCGAGACTTCTGGCTGTGAGAGTCGTTTCAAATCCCAGCAAGGAAACAAAATATATATCTCTTCAAGGGGCATCACCAGCAGAAGCTGGAACCATAATATTTACATACCAAATCTCAGCAAGACATATGAGTTGTACCAAAAACCATCATAAGCATTATGGTTCAAACCAAAATCCAAGGTTGATAACATTATAACACAAGCAAAAAAAACAACTCCTTTTGGTCGCTATCACCGGCGACCCCCTCTCCTCCCGTCTGTCTCTGCACAAGCGCCCACCAGCCCTCTTTACATACAAGGTGGCAACACTTCTTTACTTCTTCGCCTGTCTGTAAAACCCGAGGCTTCACTCTCTCTCGCCTCTGCAGACTCACGAGCCTCTTCTCTGCAAGCGATCTCCCTCGCTCATCTACACCCCGACTCCACACTCGCACAGGCGGCTCCCAGTGACTTCAGCTACTGTGCCTCTGTGCCAGCCTCTGCTTCCTTTACTCGCCAGGCGGTATATAGCTGCGCCTAGCCACACAAAAAACAAAAGCACCTTGGTTGCGGCTGCGCTCCCTTCACACTGTCTCCACGATTTCCAGCAGCTCTCCAGCTACTGCTCGCCAGCCTCTACAGCGTTTCTCTGCAGCAACAACATCCGCCAGGCCTCCGTCGTTGGCGGCAACCTGCTTCCACCCTTCTCTTATCTGTAGAACCGGGCCTTGTTCTCTAGGCGGCCACCTCTTTTTTTTTCAGTCCCCCCCCAGAGACCTGCTCCAGCCAGCTCTCTTCGCTTACCCGCCAGGTGCCCTTTTTTTCCAGAGAGGCGTCACTTCTTTCGCTCTCTCTCTTTTGCGTTTTTTTTCCACCACCTTCTAGACGTTGAGCTGGTAGCGTATAAGGCCTCCACGTAGCTCCAATATTATTGGCCACTTGTATCATATATTTTTATTTATTTTTTTTAAAGCTCCAAAATGATGGCCACACAATACAATGGCTCCTCCTCTTCCTTGTATTTTTCCTGGACAAACGACGCCCACGCTTCCAGTACAAGAGCTGCCCACTGCCTTCGTCAGCTACATCATTACTTACCAAACAAGACCATCACAGTCGGTGCCATGCATTTGGCAACCATCTCCACATTCATGCTAAAAATGGAGTGCCATCTCTGCATCCAGAATCCGCTCAGACTGACCAACCATCATCACATTCGGAGTTCCCGTAACACTTTCACGTGCAGGCATCACCATTAGCTCGTAAAAAAAAAACCATAAAACCACCCACTCTGTACATTTGCCAGGGCATTCAGGGCAAAGTTTATTCGCAAATCACGCATCCCATATGTACACAGGCACAGGGACTTCTGCTAGCCCTCGGAATCTGCTTCAAAACACCAAGCTCACATGAAAACCATGTACACAAACATGAACAAAAAAAAAGCCCTGTTACGCGTAAAGACATATATACATCATGTACACTGTGGCACTTAATCCCATGCATCTGGATTTGCATTTAATGGCCTCACATGCATGGTTTCACACCATAGACGTGCCATGGCACGACAACGTGTGAAGGTGGCTAACTGTAAACCACCAAGGATCTGTTACCAAGAACCAGAAGACTTAGTGTAAAAGGGCAACCGGTCACTATGTACGGTGATGAGTGGACAGTGCACTGATCGATAGGAATAGAGTGGATACTGAGATAGATGAAGAGTGTTATTGTTGTATGCTCTCAACTATAGTTGAGAGCATACAACAATAACAGTTGTATGCTCTCAACTATAGTTGACAATTGTGTTATAGAACTAGAGAGTGGATACTGAGATAGATGAAGAGTGTTATTGTTGTATGCTCTCAACTATAGTTGACAGTTGTGTTATGGAACTAGAGAGTGTAATGTTTCTCAGGGAATGCTAGCACTTTTGGGCAATTAATCTGTATTGATTTGTCATATGTTTGGAATGGAACTAGGAACAAGCTTGACATCTTATTGTTGTTCTGAGTGTCTTCTATGTCTAAGTCTGTTGTATCACTATTGTGCTAAATATGTTGTGTGTTCATGAGAAAGTGTGTGAGATGTTTAGTGGAGTGTGCAGAGAGTGAGCTGAGAGTGTGAGAGTGATAGGTGGCTCTATGGAGTTATGTTCAGCGTGACCCCCTGAAGGTATGTGAGTTATTGTGCGTACCCTAAAACTCTCGTGGGTGACTGTACATCTCCCACGGCATTGATTGATGGGTCTGATACCACAGACTGCTATCTTGCCTTTCTTCTATGAAGGAAAACAACGAGAAACATTAGCCTACCCATTTGGTTTATTTTTTGCTATCTGCTAAGTGGTCAAGTGTTTTTGGCCTACTCATTTGGTGTGGCCATGAGATATGGCATATGATTACAAGGTTTGGGTAGTATGTGAGTAAGCTTCCACTCTTCCTAACTCTCCCTACGTGCATGGGTTACTTTGACCCTTTTGCTACTTTGGCTGTGATTTTTCAGCTTGAGTGCATCATTGGCCTCACGGGATGGTTTTACAAATGCTGTCGTGTCTTTGCCTTTTCTATGAGATGAAGCCTTGCCCTTGGTCTTGTCCTTCTTCTTGGACAAACAATCCTTGGACATATATCCTCTTTTCCTGCAAGAGAAACAGTGACTCCAACCTTTCTTCTGAATTGAGGAAAGTGCCTGGTCAGAACTGTTGACTGACACCTTCAACTTACCCTTGTTGAGATGAGAATGAACTCCTCCTCCAAAAGTAGGGAGCTAAGATCATCAAAATCCAAGTGAGTGGATGTGACCTGGCACCGCAAAGATGAAACCACATCATAGTCATGAAGCTTGGTGAGGATAAGAGCAGCTAGGCTAAGAAGAAGACAAAGCAGCACCCATAGCCAGTAACCGGTTATGGATAACCCTGGCCTTCATGAGAAAGGACTACATGAAATTACCTTCATGAAATAATAAACCGTAGAGTTGCCCCTGTAAGGTAACTTCCCTCATCGATGAATCTCGTGCAAAGATATCCTCCAACTTTGACCATACCTGATGAGCATTGGAGAGAGTTTGCACTGCTGGTGAGACCTCCTCGGTGATGGTCTGCACAAGCACTGTATACGCCTTTGAGTCCCAATTCTCCCAGTCTTGTAATTCCATAGCAAATTCATCCTCCCGATCCTGAGTCCACCTCCTAGATTTTGGAGGACACTCAGGCTTCCTTTCAGTGCCTTGAACAATGTCCCCCCACAAACCCTTGTGGATGAACCAGACCCGCATCTGAAGCTTCGAATGTGTGTAGTTGGGTCCTTTCAACTTGTCATCTTTGTTTGTACAGGGGGGATCCATATCCACAGAAGCAAAGAACAAATCTCAGCTCTCAAACACTTCTCTCAAGTGCTTTCCAACGAAGTGAGGCACTTCTCTCAAGTGCTTTCCAACGAAGTGAGGCACCAGGAACAATCAGCCACCTCTCAAACCATATAGAGAAAGAGGCGGGACAATAGCAAAACATTCCAAAATCCACCAGGAACCTCTCTCTCTCCTTCCCCCACCCTCCTCCCTCCCCCCCCCTTTCTCTCCTTCATCTCCCTCTCCCTCCCTCCCTCCCTTTCACTCTCCCACCCTCCCTCTCTCTCATTCTCCCACCCTCTCCCATTGTATGCTCTTCCCTCCCCCTCTCTCTCTATCCTTCATTTCCCTCTCCCTCCCTCCCTTTCACTATCCCACCCTCCCTCTCTCTCCTTCTCCCACTCTCTCCTGTTTGCAGAACATTGCCTGCTCTTTATTATCTTTTTGCATGTCAATGCATGCATGTGCCATTATAATACATCGCATTGCATGGCATTGCATTTGGATGTTATTACATGTGCATGTCATTGCATGGTACTTCTTGCCCTTTTCATAGTATTGCATGTCATTTGCATAGTATTTCATGTCGTTGCATGCCTTTGCATGTGATTGTATATCATTTGAACCCTTTGCATGTTTCTTCATATCATTGCATGCGAGTGCAATTGACAAGGTGAATAAGGTACACAATTATACATAGATAATAATTTCATTCTAGGCATGCAAAGGTGTTTCATGTCGTTGCATGCCTTTGCATGCGATTTTATGTCATTTGAGCCCTTTGCATATGACTTCATATCATTGCATATGCGAGTACAATTGACAAGGTGAATAAGGTATATAATTATAAATAGACAATAATTTCATTCTAGACAAGATATCTAGTATGCCTTGTGTACTGTTTTATAGAAAACAATGAACAATGTAAATTTAATAAGGTTGGTAAATTTATAATTATTATTGAGGTCATGGCATAATTATTTGAGAGGAAGAGGGAGAGAGAGAGACAGAGAGAGAAATGAAATGAAATGAAATTTTATTATTGTCTTCGAAGGACCATAACGGGTCCATGAGACACATGTCGAGCATACATGAATACATAAGTCGATGCACTCAGGAGCCTCATCGAAAAGCATAATGAAACTGAAATGTGTGAAACTAGAACTGAAACTTAAATGAAAAGTAAAAAGCTATGCAGCATTCTATAAGTGTACATCATGAGAAGCATGTCATGCCATATAGGTACTCATGAGGGTTGGGCCCCCTCATCAGGTGCACCATAATAGTAGACGAAGTCGTGCCCCTCCACCTCTCCTCGTCGCTGGATCAAGTGGATAATCTGGTCCCTCGAGAGCCCGCGATCTGTAGGCGACAATGGAGGGTCCCCCCCCGAGGTGTCTCTATCTGAATGCCCGTAATGTCCTCTGGCATTGTGAGACTAGTCTCCTGTAGTGGCCTCTATGTAGGTGCCCTATGCATCTTTTCTCAATCATCTCATATGTGCATCCTCGTGGGTACAACAGTGGTCTCGTGATGATAAGTATAAGTGAGGAGCATCAAGACTGTATCTGAATGACAAAAGCCTATCTAGGTCTAGGCCAAGAGAGTCAAACCATGTATGGAGTCTATGGAACCAACATCTCTGAGTACTTGCATCTGCCAGAGCCTAGGATGAAGTCAAAGCAAGCCATGGAAGCCAGGTGGTGTGACCCTCTACTACGTCAAACCATGTATGGAGTCTATGGAACCAGCATCTCTGAGTACCTGCATCTGACAGAGCCTAGGATGAAGCCAGGTGCGACCCTCTACTATGTCTCCAAATCTGAGGATCCGCTGGAGGTATATGATAGTCTGGAAGGCTGCATCAAGGACCAATGGTGAGGCTCCAAACTCTGCCAGTAAAATGTGGTGGGGTACTGAAGGCTTGGCTCTCATGAGCCTGGAAAATAGAAGAACCTGTACCCTCGCGATCGCTCTCTAGTCGTCCAATCCGAGGTCGCAGGCCCAGAAAGGACTCCCATACATGGTGGCAAGTTGCACTAATGTGTCGAACAAGAGGAACGTCGTGTCTGGGTGTTGGAAATGAGACTAATGACACTGTCTCTCGAGATGCGCCAATGAAGCATATCCTCTCCGCATCTTGTCTTGCGCCGCTGGTATCATAGCGAAGGAAGGCCCTGTGAAGACCACCCCCAGGTATGTGTAACATTTGACTAGCTCCACCTTCTCTCCTCCAAACATGAATCCCTCATGTCTCTGGAATGCTGAATAAGACCTGTTGAAGATCATTACCTTGGTCTTCCCGAGGTTCACATTCAACTCCCTCTCCTGGCAGCACCTATGAAGAGCATCCAGGTGCATTTGAAGTCTTTGTGTAGTGGACGAGATCAAGACCACGTCATCGGCATAAAGAAGAATCGGAATAAGAGCTCCTGCTAACAATGATCCCTCCCTCCCAAGGTCTGCATGAAAGTCTCTAGCTTATCAATGTATAACCCGAATAGTGTAGGTGAAAGAGGATAGCCATGTGTCACCCCTATCGTGCTATGGATCTCATCAGAGAGCCCGCGGTCTTGGTCCTGACTTTGCCTGTGACATGCTCATATAGTGCTACTCTATAGTGCTACTATAGCCCACTGAATCTGCGTGCTGTATCCCAATTGCTGGATCCGCCGGTGCAAGAGACGGTGTCTGGGAACAATATTAAATGCTCTCTTGAAGTCTACGAAGCAGCAGTAGAGATGCAGCGAGAGGAACTGAACAAGAGAACAACATGATGACATTACATCCTGAGGATCAAAAATACCGCTTTCAATTACAAATAAAGCCAAGTTCATTCACATACAACTTCTAGATACAACTCTTCTATCATAACTGTTATTCAGCTCCATCGATAGTTCTATGGGCATCGCTTATCCTCTGGGGTGTAGGCACAAAGTAAAAAGCAAACGATGTTCATTCCCTTCCGCACTTCCTCTACTAAGAGACGCTCGGACGCATCATCAATAAAACCATGGGCTTACCATGTACCAATTAATCCCACCACTTTGGTCTACTTTGAGTGAAGAAATATCATCATAACTACTAGGAAGTGGTAAGGATGTGAGAGCTTTTCATGCTTGTGCACCATCTATGGTCTTTTTCTTGACCTCCGCATTGGTGGTCTCACTAGTAATACGTGCAGCAACAACTTCAATGTTAATTTTTTATGAGGCCATCATAAACAATACGAAGGAGGATTGTGGGTGGTGAATCGACGATCATAGATTGGGAATTGTTACTATGGGTGATGATCATGGATTGGGAATAGTTTACCATGTTGATGGTCTTGTGAGAGTGGTGTGAGGGGTGGGGGTGGCCTAATGAGGTCCATGTCACCCAAGATAAAATGTTTGTGGCTAGCCCTAGTGTCAACCAAGACTATGCAGCTACGTGGTTTTTCCAGGGGAACCCTAGCTCAAATCAAGCAAGTTTTTTAGTGTTTCTATTTTCGACCGAATTGTGGAGGTGTTGGCTATGTATAGAAATATGTACACTTTAAAGGTCTACAACTTCTCTGGTTCTTTTTGGTCTTCTTTTATCTAGCATTTTCCTTGAGGCGTGCCCTCAAATTTTCATTGTCAGCCTCTCTTTTCTCCTCATTTTTCTTATGGATTTAATAGAGCATGTGTTGAGTGAGAGGTCCATAGTAGTGCTTCAGCTTTCTACCATTAAAGTACCCTTCCATCTCAACCCCATCCATGGTCTTCATCTTTACTATACCTTGAGGAATAAATTATGTGACTCAATAGGGACCTTGGCCTCTATACTTGAGAGGTCCATATAGTAGTAGTTCTTCAACTTGCTACCATTGAAATAACCTTCCATCTTAACCCCATCCAACAGTCTCTATCTTTACTCTACCTTGAGGAAAAATTTATGTGACTTAGTAGGGACCTTGGCCTCTATACTTGAGTTTTTTTTTTGGTGTTCTTGACATTGTACATAAGCACTATGTCTCCTACCTCCGTGCACTTGTCCATGGGTTGGTTGTTAAACCACCACTTGCACTATAGTTTTTCAACCATAAATCAATAAGTGGATCACAAGGTTTGCTCGCTTAATTGATCTAAGGTATGTAACCTCTCTAGGGTTTTCCTTGAGGTTATGCCTTACTACAATTTGAAGTTTGGCATGATTGCATCAATCCCAAATGCAAGATAAAAAGTTTGCTAGTACTAGCCACCTTTTGTAGGTAGTGTGGTAGGCCCATAGAGTGGAGTACAAGTTGTGCTCCTAATCATCGATGCCTCTACTATCTTGGTCAGAATCCTTGGTCAGAATAGATTTTCACCCTCGATCTTGTGTACACACACTTATGAGTGAAAGTGTAAGTGACTTTATCATGTCACTTCACTTGTTCTTCATTCATTTTCATCAATCTACTTTGCATATGTTATGCTTCTCTCTATCCTTGATTACTTTTTGTGTCGGTATGTGCATTGCTACTTTTTTGCATCTATGTGTGTTGCTACCATTAGTATCAAAGCAGGTTCTCTTGGCTCTCATCCCCTTGTCATCACCACCTCCTTGAGCTGCTCTTTAGATTGATTAGGTGGAGAAAGTATACCCTATATAGTGTTGTATTAACTATGTTAACCTAATTATTGATACATCCGAACTGTTTCAGGTGCGTTTGTTTCAGGGCTCATTCGTATGATGTAAAGTTTTCACATAGAAAACCCAAGTAGTGTCAATTCAAACTACCTTTATTCAATTTTAGGCTTTTAGCAGTGTAACAACATAAATTTGGCATGTAAACATTTGGTCAGATCTCGTTTTTGTGTCGTCATCAATATCACATCTTCGAGCTCATCAATAGCTTCATCACAACATCATCATCATTGTCCATCGACTTTTGCATCCTTGCCTAGTAACATTTCTACACTTTGTACTCTTTTATTTTTTATAGATTTTGCATGTCTCTTTGTCATCAGGGATCTACTCGTAGCCATATCATTCATATTCTATGGGCATAGATTGTACTTGCAGGTTGTTGAAAATATTGCATTCTGTGTCAAAGATTCATTATTTATAGGCTAAAATGATAAGCAGTAATGTATTTAGGATGCTTTTTTCTGCTAGCTTGATGGGAACAACTACCCATTATGGCCCTATATGATGTGTCATGTGTGGTAACAATGAGCTTTAGAATGTTGTTTTATTAGAATTAAGGCACACCCTATGTTGTCAGCATATGATAGTACATGTACTTTCGATGGTGATACTTGTTTAAAATAGTACAAGTACTTTGGATGGTGATACTAGTTTAGATGTATAACTATAGCATCCACCTGGGCACCTCACACATGTACGGTCTATCGAGGGGAGTGACTCTTTGGGTTCGCGTCTCTAGATTGGGAATCTGCTCTAGTAGCGAGACAACGGGTGTGCCAAGTGTTGGACTGAGTTTATATTCGAGCCCAAACCTAAACCTAATACGGAACTTGTACTTAAACCTAGCACTTAGATTCATCAGTTAGGTGGTTGTAACTAATTAATCTATATATCCATTGGATGAGTGATGAAATATGTACGAGAGATCCTCTTTAGCAATTTTCATCAATGTCATTTTGAAGTTGATTTGGGATGGTCAAGTCTCTATATTGTCTTTGGTGTATTCATTCTATTAATATAGAGTTTATGCTATCATGACGCAATTTATGTATCAATGTCATTTTGAAGTTAATTTGGGATGGTCAAGTCTCTATATTGTCTTTGGTGTATTCATTCTATTAATACAGAGTTTATGCTATCATGACGCAATTTATGTATTCATTGTTTATTCTTTTACTGTATGTCTGTAAGCGATTGAAGGGTTATAATGTCTATTTTCGTATATCATAACTATGTCTTCGCGATAGTTTCCTAATGTGATACACTGATGTATGTTGAGTGTATAATCTCAATATGTTCTTGGGAAAGTTTATTTGCCAACAATAGTGAATGAGGATATCTCAAGCCTATCAACATCCCAAGCCTCGTCTCTCATCGTGTAATGTGCACACTCCTTAAAAAGGTCAAAACCCTCATGTGTGCACTCTCTCCCCCCTTGTGAACTCACACAACACATAAATGTACATTCTATTGCACACAAAACAAGAATGCATGCATAAGTGTGCGGCCACACAAGCACACACATTCACACAAACAAAATCTACCCCCAACCTACCCTCTCCCTTGTTTTTTTCAATGTTTATCCTCCCTTTCCCCCTTTCTTCTTATTAGATATCCGTAACGCCGCTACGGGTGTTACCACAGGAGGGGACGGCCTCTGGCTTACCACCTAGCCATAGAGGAAGAATGAGGATTGCACCTCATCCCCCAAGGCTATATAGTGTGTGGCCTGCCATCCACACTAGCCTGGCCGCCCATGACTCTGCATGGGCATCCTCTCCCACTGAACCCCAGACATGGCCATCCGGTTTGCCGTCGTTCACAGGCATTACAGCCTACGTGACATTACCCCCCCTTTAAGAAGAGTTTTCGTCCTCGAAAACAAACTGGGGAAACCTTTTGGAAATTACACTACGGCTTTCCCAGGTAGCTACCTCCTCATCCCTATCTGTCCATTTAACAAGTACCTCCTGGTACACTTTATGCCGGGTTTGTCTGTCACGATACTGTAGAATCTTTTCAGGTTCATGTGGTATCTTTGGTGGCTCTATCAAGTCCACCAAAATCTCTGGAGAAACTGCGTTCTCTAACCCGTGAACTGATTTCTTCAGTTTACTGACATGGAAGACAGGATGGACTTGAAAACTCTCCGGTAACTCAAGTTTATATGCTACGTCCCCAATCTTCTTAAGGATTTTAAAAGGACCACAATATCTCGGAGAAAGTTTATCACACTTTCCCGTTTTCATGGTTTCTAACTGCGCAGGAACCTTGAGGAATACAAAGTCACCTTCTGCAAAGGTCACCTTTCTTCGTCCTTTATCCGCATAAGTTTTAGCACGATCCTGAGCGCTACGAATGCTCTCACGTGCGGCTCTGAGCATATCATTCATATCTTCAAGGAAATCCTTGACAGATTGAATCTTCTCCTTTTCTAGGCCTACAGCCATCGGAGATCTCGGCTGGAATCCATACATTAACATGAATGGTGTAAATCCAGTCGTTGGCAAACTCCAATAAGGGCAAGTACTCTCCCAATTAGATTGCTTCTTACTAACATAAGAACGCAACATATCCTCTAGAATTTGGTTAACTCTTTCAGTTTGACCATCAGACTCCGGATGATAAAAAATGACTGCCATGTTGAGCTTTCTATCTCTATCCGACACTATATCTGCGGGCAGGCCATATAGCTTGTAGAGATGTTCAATAAAGAGTTTTGCCAACTCTGGCGTTTTAACAGTTTTCTTCGTGGTGGCGATAAACTTTGCCATTTTAGTTAACCTGTCCATTACCACCCACACCGAGTTATTCCCTCGACTCGTCTTGGGTAAACTAGTAATGAAATCCATGGAAATGCTTTCCCATTTCCCTTGAGGAATCTCTAGCGGATGGAGTAGTTCTCCAACCTCAAGACGTTCATGTTTATTGACCTGGCACTTACTGCATTTCAGCACATAAGTCTGGACGTCCTTAAACAAACTAGGCCAATAAAACTGTCTTTTTACTAGTGCATAGGTCTTCTGAATCCCTGGATGACCCGCACTTGGACTATCATGACTTTCTTTAAGAATTTGGGCCCGAAAGTCACCAATAGTTGGTACACATATTCTACCCTTGTAGAGTAAGTACCCGTCGTCAATGGAGTAATTAGCATATTTCTCCCCCCGACGAAGTACCCGTCGTCAATGGAGTAATTAGCATATTTCTCCCCTTTGAAGCCGTGGCAGTCAAAGGTGATGAAGGGCCTACGTCAGAGCTCTCCGGCTCCAAACTATACCCAGAAGACACGGCTAGTCTCTCCGGACTAACTCTCGCTTCTTTTCCCGTTGCACCTTTGGCCAGTCTCTCCGGACTAGCAATATGTGCCAACGAGGGAGGTGGTCGCGTCTGTGAAGAAGTGCGTACGCGTACAGCGCACCAGACCTCTGTAAAAGATGGATCATGCTCACATAAACCATGTAGTGACTCCAAGAAATCATTCTAGAAGACTGTGAAACTAAGTTCATTAATCTGTGGCATGCGACTAAGTGCATCTGCCACCACTTATACTTACCTTTCTGGTAACGTATCTGAAGGTCAAACTGCTGTAGAATCTCTGCCCACCGAGCTTTTCTACCTTTCAGTTCATTTTGACATGAAAGCCATTTCAGACTTTCATGGTCCGTCCGGACCTCAAAAGTAGCACCATATAAATAGTGTCTCCACTTTTTCAGTGCATGAACTATCGCTAGTAACTCTCGCTCATAAGCCGAGTAGTTACGCTCCACACGATCTAACTTTTTACTCTCAAATGCAATTGGGCATCCCCTTTGCATAAGTACGGCCCCAATGGCCTCATTACTAGCATCTGTTTCCAAAACAAACGGCTCATTTGGATCGACAATAGTCAAAACAGGTGCAGCTGCTACGTTCACCTTGAGCTTATCAAAGCTCTTCTGTTGGGCTTTCCCCCAATTAATGTTTTTAGTCTTTGACCATAACTGGTCAATCAACGGGACTGCGATCTTCGCGTAGTCCTTCACATATTGTCGGTAGAACCCCGACATGCCAAGAAAAATCTGCAATTCCTCAAGATTCTTCGACGCTGGCCATTTAAGAATAGCCTCTACTTTTTTTGGCTCCATCCGCGTACCATCGGGGGCGGATATAATATGGCCAAGGTAGTGAATTTCTGTTTCAAAAAATTCACATTTGCTCTTCTTTGCAAATAGTTTGTTCTTTTGCAACAACAACTCGAACACTAGATGCAAATGCTCTATGTGTTCTTTCTGTGTCTTACTGTACACAAGAATATCATCTAGGAAAACTACTATGAATTTTCCTAGATATGGATGTAAAATACTGTCATCAGCGTCATAAACGTCGCTGGAGCATTGGTTAGCCCAAATGGCATAACCAAAAACTCAAAATGCCCAAAACGGGTCCTAAATGCTGTCTTCGCAACATATCCTCTAGAATTTGGTTAACTCTTTCAGTTTGACCATCAGACTCCGGATGATCTGCCGTACTCATACTTAGAGTAGTATCCAATTTTCTGAAGATTTTCCTCCAAAAATGACTGTTGAACTTTTTATCTCTATCCGACACTATATCTATGGGCAGGCCATATAGCTTGTAGAGATGTTCAATAAAGAGTTTTGCCAACTCTGGCGTTTTAACAGTTTTCTTCATGGCGATAAACTTTGCCATTTTAGTTAACCTGTCCACTACCACCCACACCGAGTCATTCCCTCGACTCGTCTTTGGGTAAACCAGTAATGAAATCCATGGAAATGCTTTCCCATTTCCCTTGAGGAATCTCCAACGGATGGAGTAGTCCTCCAACCTTAAGACGTTCATGTTTATTGACCTGGCTCTGATACCAGTGTTAGATATCCGTAATGCCGTACAGGCGTTACCACAGGAGGGGACGGCCTCTGGCTCACCACCCAGCCATAGAGGAAGAATGAGGATTGCCCCTCATCCCCCAGGCTATATAGTGTGTGGCCTGCCGTCCACACTAGCCTGGCCGCCCATGACTCCGCATGGGCGTCCTCTCCCACTGAACCCTGCACATGGCCATCCGGTCTGCCTCGGTCACACGCATTATAGCCTACGTGACACTTCTTCTTTGGGTACTATGCATTGTAATTGTATCTTTTCTGCAAGAATTTATGTACGCTTTCTCACTCAAATAAAAACATGAATATTGTAGCCATATTTGGTAGTGATGTGGGTAAACACACTAGAAAAAGCTGGGACACTTTTTCCCTCTTTAGGAGGTTTTTTCCACATGCTAGTATACATCCATCTTGGGGTATACTTATCATCTTTGTATAGCACACATTCATTATCTATCTATCATCTCATTGTGTGCTCCCTTGATATTCTCCAATGTGTGTGTGTGTGCATAATTGCAACCTATTTCCAACATTTGGTATCAGAGAATATGCTCCTCTCCCCCGTGTTATTGCCTGCCCTTCACCCCGAGTCACTTGGCTTCTTAAATAGGATCAAGGAGCCCTTTTGGGATAAGAAAGAGGACCATGAAGTGTGAAGTACTTTGTATTGAGGTTTTTGGTTAAATTTTCATTCTGGGTGTGTTCTAGGAGACGTGTGTGGTTTTCGATTTTCTACAGACATCTTCGTGGATCGGATTTACATTGTTCTTCATCGAATTTTGGAGTAGTTTTGTCATATCTACTATAGAGGGGTGCGTAGATACACGAGAAAGCATCAACAGACACCACACCAGATCTTGTCTATGAGCTACACTTCAGCAACATCAATCTCTACATCTTACATAATATTTCTACTCACTTTGCTCTACATTTCTTTCATACACCTTGTAGGTCTCCATTGTGAGTGGACTTATTAGTAGAAACCTTGGTTATATTAAAGGAGCACTTAGCACTTTGCAGGTTGTGTGATTAATTTCTTGGGCATTATAAAAAATGGCATATAATGATGTATTTTGGATCAATGTGCTGATTAACGGGACCAACTACCTATTATGGTCCTATATGATGCGGCATGTATTGGTAGCCAAGGGCTATAGAATGTTGTAGTTGGTACTAAGAAATGTCTTGGTTCCTCTAATGAACATGATGCTGCAAAAGGCAAATCTACAAACACGGACTCAATTTCACATGGTGCATTACCATAGGATTGCATGCCTCCTAAGTAGGATTGCATGCCTCCTAAGTAGGAACAAACAAAGTGGGATGGAAGAGATGCACAGGCATATGCATTGCTTGCTTTGTCAATCAAGAGGAGTATCATTCCTCACATTCCATCATGTAGGACTGCTAAAGATGCTTGGGATGCACTTGCAATTTCACATGCCTCCTAAGTAGGAACAAACAAAGTGGGATGGAAGAGATGCACAGGCATATGCATTGCTTGCTTTGTCAATCAAGAGGAGTATCATTCCTCACATTCCATCATGTAGGACTACTAAAGATGCTTGGGATGCACTTGCATCATTGTACCAGGTACGTAATGAAGCAGGTATTGCTTATCCACACAAGCAATTAAAGTCAGAGCATATGGATGAGGGGAACTCTATGGACAGTTTTCTTATAGAAGTCCATATGACATGTTTTCTATTGCTTATCCACACAAGCAATTAAAGTCAGAGCATATGGATGAGGGGAACTCTATGGACAGTTTTCTTATAAAAGTCCATATGACATGTGGGTGCAAAGGTTTCACTATAGTCAATGCCTTTCTCTTACGCATAACCCTTTGCAACCAGCCTAGTTTTGTATCGCTTAACACTGTCATCCACACTACGTTTGAGCTTGTAAACCCATTTTGTACCAATGGCCTTCGTGCCAAGAGGCAAGTCTACTAAATCCCATGTATCATTTTTAAGTAGCGAACTAATACTCAGATTGCATAGCACTCATCCAATTTTTAGATTCCTTTGCTTCATCAAAGGAGACAGGTTCCTCTTCATTACATAAACTAGTACTAAGAGCATGACCTACGTCAATATGAAATGTGTGATGAGAACTTGCACATGTTCTGCTAGGCAAAGGAGTGGCCAATTTGTTGTCACGTAGTGTTTGTACAAGCCATTTTGGCATACTTTTTGACTCATGAATTTTCCTTCTTTCCTCATCAAATATATCATCCACATTCGCCTCATCTCAATAGGCTGATCTGTGGGCTTTGTTTTAGCATTCCTTTTATTTGTAACCTCTGTGGGTTGATTTTTAGCATTCCTTTGATTACCCAAATGCTCGTGACATCAATGTGTCCTACATTGAACAATGGAAGGAGAGTGTCGAATATGTCCCACGAATATACATTTTATTGTTTTTTACATAAAAGAAAGGGTTGAATTTCATCTTCCACAAATACATCTCTACTCACAAGAATCTGCTTGGTAGCTTAATGATAGAGACGGTAACCTTTACTTTCCAAGCTGTACCCCACAAAATACATTTAACAACCTTATCATCAAGCTTGCTTTGTGGATTTGCTCAAGCACAAGTGTATAATAAAGATAATAACAAATGTGTAATTGAGCCATAGAGGGCTTTCTGCCATTCCAAGATTCAAAAGGTGTAATTATATGCAAAGACTTTGTAGGACATCTATTCAAAACATATGTTACACACATGACTACTTCTAGCCAGAAACCATGAGGAGGTAACTCCTAACTTTTGACCATACAATGTGCCATCTCCATGAGAGACCTATTTTTTGTGTTGAGCTACACCATTTTGCTGAAGTGTATAAAGCATAGTACATTGGTGTTTTATCCCATGATTAGCCATGTATGCATGAAACTCCTTAGACATACTTTCCCATACAGAAGCATTTTTAACCATAGCAGCAAAGTTCTTGAAGCATATAAAAACCTCTAATTTTTATTTCAATGGATATATCCAAGTATGTTTGGAATAATCATCCAATGAATGTGACAAAATAGAGGTAGCTCCAAATAGATGGTGTCCTCATAGGACCACATACATCATTGTGTATAAGCTATAATTTTTGGACAGCTGGAATTGAACCATATTTGGGAAATGATGCCCGCTATATTTTTCCAAGAATACAGTCCTCACAAACATATTTGATAAGGGCTTCAAGATGTGATAGTTCAAACACCATGTCATGCTTATGCAAACGCAGCAAATTGCCAAAGTTCAAGTGACCAAAGCATGCATGCCACAACTTAGCATCACCCATTGTCTTTGTGGGGCAGAAACTGTACATATAACGTGATTTTGTCTTTCATATGCATCTAGCCTATAAAGGCCATGAGACAATGTACAAAAAGAAAAAAATTGCATTGCCATCATTGTAATCATGAAAAATACATTTGTCATCCATAAACTAAACCACTAAGCTAGCCTTAGTAATGGAAGAGATAGATAATAAGTTCCTCGTGATCCTTGGTATACATATAATACATTTGAGAGCATGATTGTTCCACCATTTAGAGAAATGAGTTTTACCTACTCCTGTTACATTATATAAGGAGTTGTTTCCACATGTAACATTGTTTTCCTATGGATCAAATTCAAGTGATTATATAAGGAGTTGTTTCCACATGTAACATTGTTTTCCTATGGATCAAATTCAAGTGATGAGAACAAACTGCGATAAGAAGTAATGTGCTTACTAGCACCACTATCAAAATACCATACATGTACATCTATAAATATCCATGCATATATCTTTATGTGAAGGTTCATAACTACATTGCACAATGAAATCCCAATCATCATATGCATAGTTTATAGATTCTTTGTTTTCTACATTAGATGCTAACGCATCAGCTCTATAGCTATACCCGAGTCTTTGTTTTTCTCCTTTTGCATTCTTGCACTCATTATACTACCATGCCGAGTATCATTGCATTAGTAGCACATAAAGGTTGGAATGTAAGTCAGTTGGATATCAAAACTACTTTCTTGAATGGAGATTTGCATGAGGAGGTCTATGTATCTTAGCCTCATGGTTTTGTTTAGAAAATTCACGAATCAAAAGTATGTAGATTGAAGAAATATTTATATGGTCTTAAGGAGGCTCCCAGAGCATGGTACGAAAGATACATACATACTTAGTTACACAAGGTTTTTACAACAGTCCAACTGATAGTACCCTCTATATTAAGAGGACTAAGGATGTTTTATTGGTTATCGTGTTTAACGTTATGCTGCTCACATAGGCCCTAATGATGATCATATTTCAGCTTTTATAGTTGATTTAGAGAAGTCTTTTGAGATGTTAGATCTTGGACCATTGCACTACTATTTGGGCATTGAGTTTTGGTAGCATAATAATTGCATTATTATGTTGCACAAGAAATATATAGACTCCATTATTAAAGAGGTTCAATCTTGAAGACTGTAAACATGTGGCTATACCTATGGAGCCAAGTTTATGACTAAGTCTTGAAGATGCGGGTAACCCTTTTGATATTGGCTTGTATATCAAGAAGTTGTTGGATGCCTTATCTTTTTATATAACACCAGGCTTGACATTCAGTATGTGGTCTCAATATTGAGAAAATTTAGGCATAGCCCAAGTACAAAGCATTGGTAGTCTATCAAACGAGTATTCCATTACCTAAAGAGCACCAAGCACTTTGGGTTATTTTATTCCGAGGGGGATAAATCACAACTACATGCATTTACAGACTCAAATTAGGCTGGATGTTATGACACATGAGTGTCTATGAGTGGTTTTTGCTTTCGCCTTCATGATTCTTGTATATCATGGCTCACAAGAAGAAACCCATTGTGGCCACTTCTAGCTGTGAGGTTAAGTACATGGTAGTGTTTACAGCAGCTACAGTTGAGTGTGTTTGGCTTAGGCACCTTATTGTGCTGATTTGGGTATTGGCGAGTCCCCATGCTATCTTCATTGACAGCCAGAGGGCTATGGTAGTGAGCAATCTAGTTTTTCATGTTTTTAGAAAGCACATAAAGGTGCACTATCACTATGTCAAGGAGAGATGCTTTGCAAGGGAAATTATCTTGGCTTATGTGCCAACATAAGACAACTTGGTAGATTTGTTCACAAAGGCTTTAAACTTACTTCCTTTGGGAGACTAGTCTGGGCTCCCTATCACAGTCCAAAGAGCATGGCACATCTATGTATTTCTAGTGCCAGCATACCCCTTGATCACAATATCACTCCAGGGGGATTTATAGCCATATTTGGTAGTGATGTGTGTGAACATGCTAGGACTAGTCGGGGCACTTTTTCTCTCTTTAGGAGGTTTTTTCCCTTGTGCTAGTATACACCCATCTTTATACATCTCACATTCATTATCTATCTATCATCTCATTGTGTGCTCCTTTGAGCTTCTCCACTGTGTGTGTGTGCGTGCATTTCTACAAACCTATTTCCAACAAATGTTGCACAATCAAAATTATCACTTCACCATAACGTAGCATAAAGAAGAAAAATACACAACCACACTAAGAGAAAGAGCATTGGGTGCAATCTCCTCCTCAATGTGTGTGGCTCTCTCCCACACGTGGTATTTTAATCATATTCATATTTTTAGCCTATAGAGCCATAAATAGCACCTATTTCACTTTTGGGATTTTGCTTTATAATAAATAGCTTTGTCCAAAGTTCTAAGGTTTTCACATGATAAAACCATGCCCCAACAACATATAAAAATTGACCAATGCTTACAAATTCACTTGTGCTCACACCCATTAAAATATATTGTGCATACATGCACGTAAACTCTAGCCATATGATAGGCTACAAAATAATCAATCAAATACTGATACAAAAATGTTATAATTAACACATGATCATCTTCACACCACCACTCAGTCTCCCATTCGTATATACGACACCTCAATCAGTATCTTGGCACAGTGTGACACCTCAATTTGGTACCCTCGCACATCTCACCACCTATACTCATATACATAGTCCACGTTAGTTAAATAATCAATTGAAGTCACATCAATTAATCCCAATGTTATCTTAAGAAATAGGCAACCATAGTATCAAACCACATGTACCCATTGGCATAACACTCATGGGCATCCCTGATATAAAATAAGAAATGTAATTCCGATAACACAAGAGTGATTTTTGTAACATTCTCTCTTGCTTAGGTTGCAACTATCCTCAGTTGCATGAATCTAGGAGAGGATGGATTTATGCTTAGTGTGGAAAACTTGATCAAGACATAATGCAAACATGTAATAATATAATTAAATGATCATATATGAAACAATTCCAAGTGTCCCATACCACACAGAGACAATATATTCCACATACACACATAAGATGATACAAGATAGAGGACATTAATGTGTCTAGTGTATGTATATAAAATGAATCTGATGTCCCATACCACTAGATTAACTCCACATAACACTCCTTAAGAATAGAAGTTTGAGGTAGAAACGATAATTTCCCTTGAAACTTTCATCCCGACACAAATTTTCCTCATCTTAAGATTAATTAACAAATTATTTTTTTGCTTTTTAAACTTAAAACTCAAATGACTATTAATGCTGCAAAAAGATATAATTAATGTTTGCAAGAATCTATAAGACTTGTTAACTCAAAATTCAATAACATTTTGGTGAAATATTCTCAACAATTAGATTTTTCCTTAGTGAGTGGCACACTAGTGGTAATGATTGATTTTATGAATGATTTTAAATCTTCTTGTAGAGGTTAAGATAGTCTTTGTCTCAAATTTAAATTATTTGGATGTGTTAGGATAAATGTCAATACTTGAATTCAAAATTATAATTTCTCCTTGAGTGTTTATAATTATTGAATTACTAATATCTTAGCATACTTGCAAGAATAAAAACCTAAATGTTATAATTTTGCATACGAACTTGGAGAAACTTTCACTATTTATAGTAATTACTAATGTTTTGGCATACTCGTCGCAAGAATAAAAACCTAAATATCATTATTTTACACTTGAACTTGGAGAAACTTTCACTATTTACAATAATTATTTGGCCTCTATTATTTTCAAAATCTAAAAAGGGTTAATAATGTTCTCTTCTACAAATATGTCATCATTTGGTAGGACTATAATACTTGTTTGTTAACTAGAAACAATAGCTTGAGATACTAAAATATACTCTTGACCGTAATAAATTACTTGATAATAAATCTAAGACTTAAAATATAGGTTAGATCTTATATTTATAAATTCTACATCTTTAGATCTAATGCTTAATAGTTCTAAGTCTTGGGCTTGAATAAATCTAAGCCTTGAATTGAAGAAAATCTTGGACAATATATAGGTAGCCTTCTCGACAAACCAAAATTCCTATCTTGGTCAATAAAATTATGATTTAGCTTAAGCTCATCTCAAGATTTTAGTAATTCTCACAAACTTATGATGGTCTCACTAAATCTTAGACTTAAAATGTACTTGATTTTTCTTGAAGTTTAGTAAACTTCTTGACCTGAAGTAAATCTAAAATTTGACTTTGGGTCAAATCTTATTTTTATAAATTCTAAGACAACTAAATCTTAATCTTGAGAAAATATTTAGTTTGAACACATCTTATACTTGGAAAGTAAACTTTCACTTATACTTAACTAAATCTTGTGTTCATAATGTGCATATAACTGTCTCCCCTCAATTCTTAATCATCAATTTTCTTGGTATTCTAGGAATTCTTGTAAACTTAAATTGGTATGTTAAAATCTTGAACTTGGAATACTTTACTAGGGTCAACTAGTTATTATCTTGACCTAACAATTTAACAATTTTATAAGTTTTCTCTTTGTCTTACAAATTGATCTTGTCTTGACAGCTTACATATAAATCTTGTTCTTGATGTGATGATCTTGATTTTAACTTAACTTGATAGTTAACTTAACTTGATAGTTAACTTAACTTGATAGTTAACTAATGCTTTCCTATTTATGAATTAGCTCATGGTTGTTGAAATATACAAGTGAATAGGGTGTGTGCGGGAACAAGCCCTTGGTTAGAGGCTGTAAAAGAGAATGAGTAAATGTAAAAGAACCTGTGAAAAGGTGAGAAGAATCTACTGGGAGAGAATAAAGGGTAGCATGAGAAGATTTAGGAAGTGTAGAGATATTCTGGGAAAAGTGAAGAGGTGGAGAGAATCAGGGAAAAGAGGTGGAGTGAATCATGGAGAAATCAGTGGGATTAGATGCTTGATGTAAACTCTATGAATTGAGGCATTGCCCTAATGAGAATTTGCTGGTTTTTGAGTATCCATGCCTACATTAATCTATTTATTATTAATTACCCACTAATTATGTCTTAATTATTTACTAATCACTAATTACCCACTAATTATGTCTTAATTATTTACCCACTAATTATCCACTAATTATGTCTTAATTATTAATTACCCACTAATTATATTTTAATTATTAATTACCCACTAATTATTATTAATTATCTACTAATTATATCTTAATTATTTGCTAATCACTAATTACTCACTAATTATGTCTTAATTATTTACCCACTAATTACCCACTAATTATTCATTAATTATGTCTTAATTATTAATTACCCACTAATTACATCTTAATTACCCACTAATTACATCTTAATTATTTGCTAATCACTTTGTTAATGATGTTGATTCTAGTGTTTGATCCACCATAGCTCACACAATGTCCTAATTTCAACATGGTATCAGGGCCATGCTAATTTGTGAGCTCATTAGCTTGCTAATTATTTTGCTAATTAGGATTAGTAGAAAATTATAAATTTTCCTCTTTTTTCAACTCACCTCTGTACCCCCAGCCAGTGGAGGAGCTCCCTCTCCTTGCACACATAAAATTAGGCCAAACCCTTCTAGCACATGATAGCCAATCCATTGCTCTTCAAGCTCATCCAAACAACGTAGCAACCGCCATCGGATGAAGGAGAAATCGCTGTTTTAGCAGGCTCCATTTTTCAGCAGAAGATCTCAGATCTACACTCACTCAGGGTGAATTAGTCTACTTCCTCTTAGCCCAAGGTGTTTTCAAACATGCTCTACAAGCTAGTGAAGACAGAATTCAGTTTCATCAAGGCTACAGTGAGATCCAAGCTCTTCATCAAATCTGCAGGTGACTTTGGTAAAACAGAGATTAAGCTTTCAATATTTGGTCAAATCTTATGTTTCTTGGCTTAATCCTCTACTAGACTCATTGCTATTGATGGCTTTGAAAGCATTTGAGTGTTGAAATATCAAGCTCGTATACAGCTGGAGGATAGCACATGGGTGCTGACAGAGTGACAGTATGGTAGATAGATATCGTGTGGTGTGTTTATGACCGCATCGAGCTGGTCATGTGTGGTGTGGACATTACATTAGGTTTACTTGTAGTGTGGACATAACACTATGTTGTGTTCCCTTTTGTGTGTGTGAGAGAGATGGTGACTATGGCTTCTCTCCTTCTTTATGGTTGATGGTTATGGATTAGGGTTTGCTTCTCTTGTGTGTGTTACATCCTGCTCCTGTTTTTTTATCATGGTATCAGAGCCAAGAGCTCATTAGCTGAGTTGTGAGAGTGAGTGAGTGAAGAGGGAAGAAGAAGAAAAAGCTGTGAAGGAAGCCATTGGAGCTTGGAGCAAAGGAGAAGATGTGGAGCACACATCGGCATCAGATCTGAGAGCTAAGGACCATTGGTGAGTGTAGCAAGACTCCCTCTGCGGATTGCAGGTATCAAAGAGCAAGTTCAGTGAAGATTGAAGTGCATAAAGCAAGCAGAAAATTTCTGGTTTTGAAGCTTTCATGGAAAGCTTGTGAAGGAATGTATTTTGTCAAAAGTATTGGTGCAAATACAAAGGAAACACAGAGGTTCTCATGTATTGTGAAAGGGCACATGTATTAGCAACACTGGAGCAAACCATTGCATGAAAATTGATGCATTACAGGCAATTTGTGAAGAAAAAAAATTCTGGTTTTTTGGACTCTACAAAAACAGAGAACATATGCCCGGTGGAGGATCAATTGTGGCAATTCTACTCAAAATTGAGTCAAACCCTTCATACCCATGATAGATTAGGTCATTGCTAAGAGACCTATCCACTCATTAGTGATTACCCCTCTCTCCTAGAGCTCCAAGAGAAGGCGGCGCTTTTTGGAAGAGTTTCTTGAAAAGTTTGCAATGAATTTGGTCTAATTCACTCATTTGGACACCAAATTGAATGCTTTAAAGCTTGGAGAGTTTAGCAAAGACATTGCTAAGGCCTTGTGATGCTTGGTTGCAGCTCATTTCATGTATTTGGAGCTCATTGAAGTGATTTATCAGAGGTGTGCAGGTTTGCAGAAATTCTGTCCAGAAACAGAGCATTTTTAATCAAGGCATTAATCTTTGTCTATATCAAATTGGCCTAATTCCTTTGGTACAAGTAAAGTCCTATGAGTTGCTAAACTTTTGAATCAAAAAGTTTTGGATTTGGAGAAGATTTGAAGGAGATAGAGCAATTTTAGTGAGAGGTGGTACCTGACAGGTGCAGAAAAATTCAAACCAGAGGTTACAAAAATTGGTGGTTCTCATTCCCCTTGAAGAATTGGATCAAACCCTTCTAGGATATGTTGGAGCAATGTGTTGGGAAGCTAATGCAAGTTGAATCATTGAATTTGGACAAGATTTGAAGGATTTAGAGCATAATATTGACTGGTTACTGGCGAGAATTTACTGGCGAGAAAAAAACCAGAAAATTTTTTGTGAAGGAGTTTCATTTGATTTCAACTTTGATCGAGTGTACATTGTTGGTGAATCATTGTGGGATGTTAATGAACACAATTTTCAAGCATTTGATGTGATTTGGAGAGATTTGGAGCATTACAGGTACTTCATACATTGTAATCGAAAGGGTACATCTACTCTATTTTTTTGCAACAATGGGAGATGGTCCGATACAGATTGTTGGAGAGAAGCTTGATCGCACTAACTTTCAAGTGTGGAAGTTTCGAATGAAGAGTTTTTTGAAAGGCAAAGGTTTATGGAGTCTTGCCTCGGAAGAAGATCCAGAGCCATACCTACCTCCTCAACCAAATAATGCTCAGTTACTGGCTCACAAGCAATGGGTAGAGCGATCTTCGAAGGTGTTGCATTATTTTTCAATATGTGTAACAGATGCCTTGCTCATTCACATCCAAGATGCAGATACACCGAAAGAAGCATGGGGTATATTGTGCCGAATGTATGAGACAGACACTGGTGCAAGGAAGATACAACTAAAGCAACAGATTCACAGTGTCACACGAAGGAATCGGAGCATACATGAGTATGTTCAGGAAATCAAGGGTTATGCAGATTCCTTGTCATCGATCCATGCCCCAATGGATGATGATGATTTGGTTGCTCTTACATTGCGTGGTTTAGGCAAAGAGTACAAATCCTTTGACACTTCCATCTCAGTACGATTGGGAGGAATGCCAGACTTTAATGAGCTTGTGTCATTGCTCATTGTGGAAGAATTGAAGCTTGGCCTTGGTGGTATGAGTGTTACAGGTGCTGCATCCTCGTCAAGCAATGATGAACATGCAAGAAATCAGGCTTTTTACTCATCTAGAGGCTCTCGAGGCAGGGGGAGATTTACCCCTCGAGGCCATGGAGGACGTGGTTGGAATGACAGGTCTACTCAACCACAATCAAATCAGAATTTTCAGAATTCACAGTCCTCATTTGGATCACGTGGAGGTCGTGGATTTCAATCCCATAGGGGGAGATTTGGAACAGGTGCTCGTGGTAGAGGACGATGGCAAGGTCCTCAACAAAATTTAAATGGGATTGAATGTTACTATTGTGGCAAACTTGGACATTTGGCAAAAGATTGCTACAAAAAGCAGAATGATGCGAGGAATGGAAGACCACAACATGGAAATTATGCATCTACCATTAACAATGATGGGAGTTCAAACCATCTTTTTGCAATGAAGCATGTTATGGGGACAATGGATTCTCAGAATGCTCGAGATGAGTCATGGTATATGGATTCAGGTGCCTCAAACCACATGACATGTCATGGTGAGTGGTTTGAGAAGATGCAACCATTGGATACAAATGGTTATGTGGTCACAGGAGATGATACTCAGCATCTTATAACACATGTTGGCAGTGTGCCTTTGAAGATGCATGATGGAAATGTGAAAAATATGTCAGAAGTGTTATATGTACCATCCATTACAAAGAGTTTGGCATCTGTAGGCCAAATGGTTGAGCAGGGATTACAAGTAAGATTCAATGAGAAAGGCTATTTTGTGGAAGATTTCAAGCATGGCTGTAGATTGGTTGCCAAGGGCAAGAAGGAAGGAAGGCTGTTCAAATTGGATGCAGGCATACCAGAATTGAGCTCAGCCATGTTTTCAAAGAGCAATGGGATTGTGCAGGACATTGACATGTGGCACAAGAGGATTGGTCATGTCAATATACAGAGATTAAAGAACATGCAAACAAGGGGCATTGTCAGTGGATTGCCTCGATTCAAATATGATGGTCATATGCATGTTTGTGAAGCCTCTCAGTTTGGAAAGCAGGCAAGGTTGAGGTTTCCTAGGGAAGGAAACATGAGTAATAGACCACTTGAAATAGTGCACAGTGATGTATGGGGCCCAGCACAAAACCCATCTATCAAAGGAAGTCTATACTATGTGACATTTATAGATGACTTCAGCAGGATGACATGGATATATTTCTTGAGAGAGAAGAGTGAAGTGCTGGAAAAATTCATGGATTTTAAAGCCCTTGTAGAAAAACAATATGGCTGTTGGATTAAGTGCCTGAGAACAGATGGAGGTGGTGAATACACCTCAAAAGCATTTGAGCATTTCTTGCGGAAGCATGGGATAAGGAGACAGTTGACATGCAGGTATACACCTCAGCAGAATGGTGTGGCTGAGAGAAAGAATCGTGTCATATGTGAAGTGGCAAGGGCAATGCTCAATGAAAAGAGCATGCCAGATTACTATTGGGCAGAAGCATGTGCTACTGCAGTGTATCTCCTGAACAAATCACCTACAGCAGCCATTCATGGAAGCACGCCTGAGATGCGGCTTACAGGTTACAGGCCAGATATTGGACATCTGAAAGTCTTTGGATGTGTAGCTTATGTTCATGTGCCTGATGAAAGAAGACGGAAGTTGGATCCTAAAGCAGAGAAATGTGTATTTGTTGGATATGCACAGGATCGAAAGGCTTACAAATGTTATAACCCTCAAACTAGACAAGTAGTCATCTCACGTGATGTAGTGTTTGATGAGCTTGCTAGTTGGTACAAAGCAAGAGATGAGGGAGTCATTGACACACTTGAGGCTAATGTGCCTGTGAACTTGCCATCACAAGCAAGTTCTAGTTCTACTACTATGTCTGGGCCAGCAGCAGAAGCTGAGAGTAGTAGCAGTGTACGTCCATGGTCAGGACGTCTGAGACATGAGAGTGCGAGCACTGGGAGTAGTGCTATGGATAAAGGCAAGAAGAAAGTCGAGGGAATTGGGATCACAGGTTATGAGTCCTCTAGTTCTGAGAGTTTGGATGAGGAGCTCGGCATACCTGTTGGACGCACACCTGGTGCTAGGCAGGACAGATATGTGCCACCACATGCCAGAGTTACAGGTGTACAGAGTGATCCGCATGCATTGCGGAGATCCTAGAGAGTCAGATATCCAGTTGAGAGACTGACATATAGAGATTTTGCTATGCATTATGCATACATGACATCTATGGTAAAGCATGTGGAACCTACATGCTATTCAGAGGCTATTGGAGAGCATGTATGGCAGAAAGCCATGGATGAAGAGATGGATGCTTTGGACAAAAATGATACATGGGAATTGGCTGAGTTACCTAAAGGAAAGAATGCAATTGGATGCAAATGGGTTTATAAGGTAAAGTGCAAGTCAGATGGCAGCCTAGAGAGACATAAGGCAAGGCTGGTTGCTAAAGGATATGCACAAACTTATGGTCTTGATTATGATGAAACTTTCAGCCCAGTGGCTAAAATGGCTACCGTGAGGTCTATCATTGCATTAGCAGCACAAAAAGGTTGGGCTTTACATCAAATGGATGTCAAAAATGCTTTCTTGAATGGTGATCTACAAGAAGAGGTGTACATGGAACAGCCAGAAGGTTATGTACATCCAAAATATCCGACTTTTGTTTGCAGGTTAAAGAAAGCACTCTATGGTTTGAAGCAAGCACCTCGTGCTTGGAGTGACAAGATCAGCAGATATCTTGTCAGTATTGGATTTGTGGTTGGCAATGCAGACTCTTCACTTTATGTGAAGAAGACACATGATGGTATTGTGATGATAGTCATTTATGTTGATGATCTGATTATCACAGGTGATTGTGGGAAGGGCATTGATGAGGTTAAGGCCTCTTTATGCAAAGAGTTTGATATGAAAGACCTTGGTGATTTAAGGTTCTTTCTTGGCATTGAGGTGATAAGAACAAACACAGGTATATGGTTGGTGCAAAGGCAATATGCACTTGACATGCTGGCAAAGTATGGTATGACAGCATGCAAACCAATGTTGACACCATTAGAGCAAAACATGAAGCTTAGGGCTGATTTGGGTGATGAGCTTGATGATATCACCATGTACAAGAAAATGGTTGGTAGTCTTATCTACATGACCATTACGAGGCCAGATATCAGTTATGCAGTTGGTTTAGTGAGTCAGTTTATGCAGAGTCCTCGTAAACCTCACTTGGATGCTGTGAGACGGATTCTGAGATATGTCAAAACTACCGCGCATTATGGTCTTTTCTATGAGGCAGGAAAAGACATGCATGTCTATGGATATATAGATGCAGATTGGGCCGGTAGTGCATATGACAGGAGATCTACCAGTGGCTATGTTTTCAGCCTTGGTAGTGGAGCTGTGAGTTGGAGCAGTAAAAAGCAACCTACAGTTGCTTTATCTACCACAGAGGCAGAGTATCGTGGAGCAGCCATAGCTGCATGTGAGGCTATGTGGTTGAAGAAGTTGCTAGCTGATGTCAGGCTACAGAATGATATGAGAATTGTCATTCATTGTGACAACATGAGTAGTATCCAGCTTGCTAGCAACCCAGTTTATCATGCCAGGACCAAACATATTGAGGTCCATTATCATTTCATCAGAGAGAAGGTGCTCGATGGGCATGTTGATTTGACATATGTGCAGACAGATGAGCAGGTTGCAGATATCTTTACCAAAGCACTTGGTAAGGATAAGTTCGAGTATTTCCGTACTAGATTGGGAGTCCTAGAGATGGACATGTCGAGCTTGAGGGGGAGTGTTGAAATATCAAGCTCGTATACAGCTGGAGGATAGCACATGGGTGCTGACAGAGTGACAGTATGGTAGATAGATATCGTGTGGTGTGTTTATGACCGCGTCCAGCTGGTCATGTGTGGTGTGGACATTACATTAGGTTTACTTGTAGTGTGGACATAACACTATGTTGTGTTCCCTTTTGTGTGTGTGAGAGAGATGGTGACTATGGCTTCTCTCCTTCTTTATGGTTGATGGTTATGGATTAGGGTTTGCTTCTCTTGTGTGTGTTACATCCTGCTCCTGTTTTTTTATCATTGAGCTCATTTGAAGTCTAAGGCACCAGATTTGGACTCCCCGCATACTCTGTTTTTTGCACATAAAACAGTGGATTAATTTACAAATCAGTGATTAATCAGTGCTAATCACTGTATTTTCATGCAATTGAGGGTTCAAATTAACCATTAGGTATCTGATACAGATCCATATGACTTCAAATTGCAATTCGGAGTTGGTTTGATACTCCAACCATCCCGTACAAATTGGTTACCCTTGATTTAATGTAATTTCTGGTGATTTTATGCTGATAAATTTGTTGTAATCATCTATTAAACACCAGATTGAGTTGTAAAAGGGTACACTGTCCTTGAATCTTGAAATTGGATCAAGAGGTAAGACCCCCTTCACATCACTATGAGTACAGCACAAGAAATAGCCAAATTTAATGGAGAGCAGTTTTATACATGATGGTAGACGAAAACCATGTATTTGCTCATGAGAAAAAATCTGTGGGGGCTAGTTGAGAGAAGAGATGAATGCCCAGAGAGAGGGGAAAATGAGTGGAAGAGCAGGAATGAAAAAGCATTGGGACTTATTGCACTCAGCTTAAATGATAAAATCATTCATCACATCACAGGGATACAATGGGCAAAAGATGCATGGGATAAACTCAATAAATTATTTGGCACACAAGCAAAAAATTCAAAGATAAATCTGTTAATGCAATTCTACAAATTGGACATGAAGGAAAGTGAAGCTTTAATCACACACTTGAACAAATATAAAAGCATTAAGCAACAACTGACAGCTATTGGCAAAAAGGTAGAAGATGATGAAGCACTAGCTGTACTTCTGAAGAGTGTGGACAAAGGTGAATATGAAAATATTGTAGCAACATTGAAGAATGTACCTGAATTGAAGCTACACGAGATAGAAGCAGCTCTACTAGAGTAAGAGAGCAGAGGCAAAGAGAGGAAATGGCTCGACTCAACAGCAGGAGAAGAAAAAGCATTCTTCACCCGAGGAGGATTCTCTCGAGGACGAGGACGAGGAAGAGGCAGAGAAGGAGGAAGGACCTTCACTTGCCACAAATGTGGAAAGCCAGGACACATGGCGAGAGACTGCTACAGCAAACCCAGTGAAGAAGGAACGACATCGGCAAACTTCATGGAGGCTCCAAAGGAAGTGGAGTCGGATCATCTTTTTTGAGAGAGAGAGAGAGAGAGAGAGAGAGAGAGAGAGAGAGAGAGAGAGAGAGAGAGAGAGAGAGAGAGAGAGAGACCCCACAACCCAATGTTAACTTGCCCCAACAAAGTAAAACCACCTCTGAGCCACCGATGATGTAGGCAACGTGGTAGATGTATGTGTGAGCACTTTAGTCGAGGTCGCATGCAACTATAGTAAGCCTTGGACACATAGAGAGAGAGTGTCAAGGACTATGAGTTTAGGGACCCGATGATGTAGGCAACGTGGTAGATGTATGTGTGAGCACTTTAGTCAAGGTCGCAGGCAACTATAGTAAGCCTTGGACACATAGAGAGAGAGTGTCAAGGACTATGAGTTTAGGGACCCGAGGCACTGGTCGCAGGCTGTCAAGTAAGAGAGAAACTTGGTATAGGGTCTAGGTGTGCTAAGATAAACTTGAGGGGAGGTGTGCTAGACACTAGTCGCAGACTATCAAGTAAGGGGAGGCTATTTCTTATTATAAGCATTAAAGACATTATGTGATTTTAATTTGCATATGAGGGTTAATGGCGTAATGGAAGCCCATAGTATGCTTTCAATCTAATTTTTGTACTGCCAATCTTTGATAGTGTATATACTGAACATCTCTTAGTTTATCTGGGATTAATGATAGATGATTCCATATGTTCTCTATTCAGTATTGCATGTTGTATTCTACACATGAGTTTTTACTTTGGTCCAAATGCATGCATTGTCTGATAATTTCGGCTTTGCATGGCTCACACCTCTTAGGGTAATGTATTGGTAATTCGCCTCTAAGTAATGAATATTTGTTGTATGGTCTCTTTTACTTCAAACTCATATGTGGTAATTCTATTGTCAATGCCTTGAAATCTCTCATAAATGTGATGGATCAATTAGGCAATGTGACTGAGCCTAACTAAGAATGGCACTCTGGCCGTGTTGACTTGCTATAATAAGATAGATTGCTGTTTCTGTCGAGATAATATGGTTCTCATTTGGGATTAATGGCAGATGTTTCAATATGTTCTTTATTCATTATTGCATACTGCATTCTACACACGAGTTTATGCTTTATACCTAAGGAAAATGCATGCATGCTATGTATGTTATTTTCGTTATATCAAGCTTCACATATTAAATTTAACTCATACTCTCAGGATATTGTATATGTGATTCGCCTTTGAGTAATGTGTATGGTCTCTTCTTAGTCGCATGTGGCAATCCTATGGTTAGCATTTTTAACTTTGATGGATGCCCTAAAATCTCTCATATATATGGTTGATTAGTTACACCTACACTCCTCTCTCTCCCCCTATTGCTCTCTCCTCTTCCCCAACATGTGGTCTCCTCTCTCTCTCTCTCTCTCACACACACACACACACACACACACACACACACACACACACATGTACACACTCGCATATGCACTAATGCAACACACACTCTCTCCTCCCACATACACACTCGCATATGCACTAATGCAACACACACTCTCTCCTCCCACATACACACTCTCACATAGAAATCCTTTGTCTCTGTGTAAGGTCCCTCCCAAGCTATGTATGTATGTGTCTCTTTTAATATAGATTTCAATAAGAAAAGAGAGTGTAATTAGAAAGAGTGAGACAATAAGGCTAGAAACATTAGAAAAGTGTTAGAATAAAAATATTAGCTCCAAAAATCCTAAAAGAAATAAGAACATAAGAATAGTTCTATTAAGAGATAAGTATCCCCAAAAAGAGAATTTCGAGTTTAGATGATAAGAGGTCATATTTAGAGTACTTTTACACATTTAGAGTCCATGCATACTAAAAATATGGAAAAACAACGCGTTTCTAAAGATGGTGCGTTTGCGGCTATATACAGACGTTTTTGCCTATTCTGCCCACGCTAGCTTGTAGACCAGATGCCTTCCCGTTCGTTTGACTGGTTATATGACCATATTCTGAGTTTTTATCAGAGAGTTATGGCCGAAACAATTTGCTGTTTCTGTCAGGGTCTCTACATAGAGAAAACTGTGAGAAGACAGCAAGTAGCCTCAAGGTAATCCTAGAGTTTGAGATGCATATATCCCTTCATTCTTATCTAATATCTTAGAAAAGAAGCTTAGATTTTCTATGGTCTTTCGGAGGAAGAGACCAAAACTCCATAGCTTTTCTTTTAGAGAAAGAATAGTATGCCATAGCCCTGTAAGAGAAGGCTATTTTGCCACCATAGATCTTAGAAAGAGAGAAGAGTCACAGTATGAGTAAGAGGAGATAAAGCTTGGAGATGATTGGATGATTTCAATCATAAGAGAAGGTATTAGAAGACTCTATATTCTAAAGCTCTTGTTAATAACGAGCAAAGGCAACGATAAACGACAAATTTCTATGAGGTATATACATATTTTGTTTTTCAATTATATATCATTCTTAGGGGTTGAGGTATGGCCCCGGCTTCTCTATTAATTGTTAATAGTGATCTATTTGATTGATTTAGTATTTAAAGTTTGTATTCTTTTAAACAATAGCATATGCCTTAATAAAGAATGTCTTATTGCAATCTCAAGTTGAAATGCTAAAATCTTTGTGAAAAGGATTGTTTTCTTAAAGAAGGTGATATGGATCCTAGTTCTATGATTTAGTGAAGTAAATGGATTGTTATCTTGGTTAAATTAAGGTACAGGTACAACTTCTCCCTGCCTAGACGCTGCCCCGTTCTTGTGCTTGTGTAGTCGGACGGTGGAGACGTTAGTAAGGCCCGGAGTTGGCCCATGGTATCCCTCATACCATTGGGAGAATGAGGTTTGCCGATTGAGGCAAGTGATTGTGATGATGCTGCCTAGTTCTGAGGGCCCAGGCTAGTGCGGTGAATTAGCCCACCCTAGTGCGCAGACATCCCTCTGAGGGGCGGGAGGATCGAGCGATGGAGCCTGAGAGGGCGACATGCCGGCTTGAGTCCTCGCCAGCAGCAGCCGACGATGAGGTGTATGGTCCCGTAGGGTTTTGCCCAGCATGTGGAGGCTGGAAGGCCGAATTCTAGATCATCGGCGGTATAAAGGAAAAGAATAAGAGAGCCAGTTTGGCTTGGATAAAATTGATTCATGTATAAACTTTTCTTTTAAATCTTGTCTTGGCATTATTGTACTGTGAAAAAAGGCTGTTTTAATAAACCTTGTGAAAAGGGCTTTAATTAAGGAACATGTTTGTTTATGTCAAACAGTGTGGTAGGATTAATTAGAAAACAAATTGACGCGTGAGTAGGGTGGAAAGTGGGAGGATGGAATGCCCCGATGGCACCATCCTACGGACGGGTGGACCCGATTAGTTGGGTAGCTTTCCAACATATTAAGTGAAAGCCCTACGTTAGGATAAATAGGTTCTCGAGCAATTCTATTCTAGAAGACTAGGCCAACGGCTGTGCCTTGCATGGATGAGGAAAAAAGCGTTGTCTCTAGGAATCAAGACTAGTAGTTGTCTAACTTATGATCAATTACCCTATGGGTGATTTGATTTTTAGAAGATCACACTTCCCCTGCGGGATAGAACTAGGTCTTACCTATGAATCGTATCCTTGAATCTCTGTATGGTCAAGGTGTCGATGGGTAGGAAATTTTCTCTAAGATAAGACTTAGTGGACTATCTTAAGCGTTTCCTCTATCTGTGGAAGGGGGGAACCTTACACTCTGTCTCTATCTCTCTCTCTCTCACACGAGTCCTTGGGGGGTTCACTATATGTAAACTCTCTATATCATGTGCGTTCAAGGACTAATTTAAAAACCCCTTATTTGTAAAATTTTCATGAATAAAACACACCCTTTTTTTATTTAATCTGTAAATACCCCCTTTAAATGGTACCCTTCTATATGTAAAAAATGTGTAAAAAAGGGATTAAAAAAACCCCTTCTGTTGAACCTACATGTTATGCTCATATATTTATGAGCGACAACACCCCCCCCCCCCCCGAGCACGAGTCACACACACACACATAGAAACTCTCTTTTCTCTTACACACATGCACGTATACACACACATGCACGTACACACACACACACACACACATCTCTCTCTCTCTCTCTCTCTCTCACTCACACACACACACATACACACACACACATACACACACATACACACACACACACACAAATGTAAATATATTATGTTTTATTATATTTAGACACATACTTATACATACATATATATATGTGTGTATAAATATACCTAAATTTATATATATACACAAATGATTTAATTAAAATATAAAATTAAAACTAAAATTAAATGGGTAGGGATGCATGGTGAGGTGTGCTCACTCTCAAATAAATGCATCTTAAATGTTCTCTCTCTCTCTCTCTCTCTCTCTCTCTCACACACACACACACACACACACACACACACACACACACACACACATGTATACACCTGCACATGGACTAATGCAAGCACATACTGTCCCCCCTCACATATTCTCTCTCACACATGAATTCTTTGTCTCTCTCTCTCTCTGTCACACACACACACACACACACACACACACACACACACACACACACACATGCAAATATATATTATATATAATATTATGGTTTATATATTTAGACACATACTTATACATACATATATATGTGTATTTATAAATATAAATAAATTTTATACATATACATATATATGTATATTTATAAATATAAATAAATTTATATATACACACACATACACATAAAATTTTAATTAATTAAATTTTGATTTAGAATATTTTTAATTGGAGGGGATGCATGGTGGTGTGTGTTCACTCTTAAATAGATGCATCTTATGTATAAATGCATGGTGAGGTGTGCTCACTCTGAAATAAATGCATCTTATGTATAATGCCCTTTGTCTTTTCTTTTAGAATAAGAGTAAGAGAGAGACACCTACATGTTGTAGTTTTCATCATGAAGGTCACCTTTTAAGAGGGAGACCTCTATTTTTTCTCTCAAGAAAATTATTAGGTAAGAAGGGATAGCTCTCCTTTCAAAAAATGAAATGACTTGAGATAAGAAAATCCAAATTTGAGAAAGGATAGCGTGAATCTCTCCCCTTTCTCCTTTGGCTTGCTCCCTCCTATACGAAAGGATGCAATAATCTTTTTACACTTTTCTCCTCTCTCTTGGATAAAATCGATGGTGCTGGGAGTAGGACAACTTTGCCTACTTCATCTACTTGTGCCCACAAAGCTTCCACCTTTTTAACTTCCTTTATCTCGATTACCCTTGGATAAAAGCAAGGGTGTTGGGAGTAGGACTACTTAGATAAAATCCAAGGTGCTGGGAAAGGACTACTTTGCCTAATTCATCTACTTGTGCCCACAAGCTTCCATCTTTTTAACTTTCTTCAAATCATCTCGAGTACGTGATTATCTATCTTTATCTCCAATTAAATATTCTTAAATGATGCTCTTGAATGTATGCATGGGATGTAAGAAATGATTTATTAGTAATCACTGCAGTGAGGGAGAGCCTCTTCATTCCATTTATAGGTTTTTCATTACCTCGTTAGCTCTCCATAATTCCAACAATCACTTGTCTTCATGTTATGAGGTGGTCGACCGAGATTTCCATCCCCTAGTAGATGATGCAATAGAAGATATCTTGATATGTCATCTTCTTTAGAGTTTAAGAACAATGTGCATCTAATCGAGCTCTATAAATAGGACATGCATGGTATCCATTATAGCAAGACCTACATAACACCATTTAGTTATATTAAGATCATGTGAAAATCTATCTTTAATGTTTAAAAATTTGGATTTGTTAGTAACTTGAACACTAGCCCAAGCCCAGATAGTAGTACATAGTCCACATCAATATTCCCTTTATACTTTTGTTGATCTATTTTAAGGACGTTTAAACATGTCATAATAAGGGATGTATGCCCACACAGTTTGTAAAACACTTCTACTAAGGTTTGTAACCCTTCTACTAAGGTTTGTAACCCTTCTACTAAGGGTGTCTAATCCCTCACACTCACTCTCTCTCTCACACACACATGCAATGAGCACACAAGAGCTCAAATCGAGATAGGCAAGTAAGACACGAGAGAAAAGAGTAGAGAAGAAGAGAACTCTATTAATTATGCATAAGAGAATGAATGGTGAGAATACAAATTGACCCTTATCTTGGCACCAAGCATTCACAACTTGGCCAGGCATAGTAAACATATCCATGGCTATCCGAGGCCTAGGCTTGTGCAAACACTTAATCTAAGCATGAAATCTCCATAATTAATCCCATGGTGTGACTTTCATAGATAAGCGACAATTGCACACGTAAAATATAAATATTAGCATTTTTAATGTCAACGGCCAGCTGAAGTGACGGTTGCCAATGGATGGTGTCGATGTTGGAGAGGTGTCCAAGTAGGGTTAACATGCCCTCCTTCCTAATGCAGATTCTGTCCTCGGAATATGTTGGTGAAGATGAGTTGATGTCATCGACAGCAACAAGAAGGTGATGATAATTGAAGGCCAAGTGTTTGATACCTGCGCGAAAAACAAATCAAACAGTAAAGAGTTCTATGTAACAATAAAATGAAACATGGTTATGCATGCATTAAAAAAATAAAAATTTAAATGACTGGGTGAAATTCAAGTTGTGCTATATGAAGAGGAAAGGTAAGGCCAATTTGACTAGTCTTTGTCATATGCCTATGATTATGGTTTAGTCTGAAGTTACACAAACTTTAGTGGATAACGCTAAGTCGAAAGGTGTTGTTTTTAATAGTAATTATAATATAAGGGATAAGTCACCAACCTATGGAGGCCAAGGCAATTCTCAAGAGACCTTTGCACGCTAAGAGTATCTAAGGATCACCAGGAATGTCCTAAGATGGTGATGGTTAGTCTCTCTTTATTAGTTTTTTTATGACACAAAGTCCTACCCCATAAGAAACAAGGCATCGGTCTCAAGGTACCATCACTAGTAAAACCAAGAGTGCTACCAAGATTCTATATATCTTCTTGGTATTTTTTGTGTGTTTTTTTAATCTTTTTTTAATTTGATTATTTTCTCACCTACAATTGAGCTAAAGGTGACTAAAAGCTGAGTGAGAGTATTTTGCATACTCCATCAGCATAATTTAAGATGAGTCATGGACAGGTAGGAACATTACTAAGTCTAATAAAGAATATGGCCTTAAGTTCCTCTAAGTGATACTTAGAAAGAAAATATTACCCATTCATAAGGTCTTTTTAATTATATGAATGCATGAATGATGTACAAGAATAGTTTCAAAGTTGAGAGTAAGTTAGGATACACCTGAGCAAGTGGAAAAATCTGGTCCATATCGAGGTTATAAATTTGGATTTGGTATGCATGACTGCATCTCAATAATCTGTAAATCAAACTCATCTAGCAAGCTCATTGTCAGATAACCATAGCTTGTAAGCATGCTCCGATTTAACGTCACTAGGTTGATCTTCCCTCTCACTTGGGTTTCCTAAGGCGTAGCTAGATGGGAAGGTAATGGTGTCTATGCATCCTAGCTATGAAAGGGCCTAGGTACTATATAGGTAGGTGAGCTAAGTAGTTATCGCTAGCTAAGCTATCTATAGCAAATGAATCACCATGCTCTAGAAGGAACAAGGAGTCGATAACATTATTTCATAGAATGATGGTGTAAGTCCATAAGTTTTTGCCCTCCTCCCTACTCTACAAGCTCTTTTTGTGCATTTCTTACTTGATAGGGTCCTTCTAGGGTAAAGTACACTCACGTCATCATGTCGTTGTGGTGTCTCTTCTACCATGGACTGCAATAGTGCTGTCCCATAGCACCTAAAATAGGTTCTATAGTGGCAACATAAGTAGGTGTTGTGTACATGCCATGCTCACATGTAAAACATGGTGCAAGGGGATGAAACTATAGGTAGAATAGGTCCACAAAGGTGGCTCCACAGCATCACTCCCCTAGTGGTGCATAAAAATAGTGTGAGTGGGTTTGGAAAGGAGGAATACTTAGCTTCCCTTAATATTACCATTCCAAGAAATCTGTGTCTAGGATAGGGTCACTCGTATCAATCCACTAAAAGTCCATGCTCACGGCCTATAGTCATAATAGAGTCATACTTCATTCTCTTATTTTGACATGTACTCTTTCTCATCATCTTTTTTTTTCTAATTTTTATTGTTAATCAGATTTTTAGTATGAGTATAGGTGCTGTATTGTTGTACATAAAGATGCAAGCTATATTGTCATGGGTTAGCTTTTTCCAACAAACTCCATGTTTGATATGGGCATGAACTTTGTTGTGGGGAGAAAATGTGGAGGGTAAAAGTAACGATATTGACATAAGTCCCCCCTTTCTACTTTTTATCATACCTTGACCTTGTGTGAAAGGTATTGTAGGTTTTTTGTAACCATCCCTTCCAACTGTACTCCATCAGTGTTTACTGGCTAGGAGCACCCTTTGTTACTTGTTATGGCATGTCAATTTCCAGCTTTAATGGTAGTAAAGGGCTCTGATAAGATTGGATGGAGCTTATGAGTTCTCCCTTATAGATGAGAAATGGAGTTGACACTTCCGACAAGGCAATTTGCGTAGTGGGTTGCTCTAGGGAAACCAATGGGGTTAGGGCTCGGATAGCCAACAATGGTTTGTGATGTAGAAGCTTCACCATCAATCACCATGTCTTGTATGATAGGGTTTCTCTTTGGAATCCAAACTTGTTTGGGCATTGGTGGTTAAGGTTCTTTTACAATACTTTTTCCTTTTTTGGCATTTGAGCTAAGCTTTTATCCATCACTATTGAGGAGACTTGGGAATTTGTAAGCGGCAGCAGTGAGACTAGTGGTATATATTTAAGTTTTGGTAATCAAATACAATGGTTAACTGTTAACCCATTTCAAGGGTTAACAAGATCTACTACCATTATCTTATGTCAAGGAGTCAAGGTAAATACACCAAAAGGTCATACATTCAAATGCACATTGATTAGCCCTAGAGCTAGTTATAACATCATGACTATAGACACCTAGGATTGGGACAACCTAAAATCATCCCAAAATACAATAGTCTTGCAAGAGGTGCCAATGGAGACAACATTGAAGTTCTAGGTTACTTTAGCTATGCTACTCAAACAATCGATGAAAATGTAGAATTTAGATTCCATGTTACCCCAGATTCCCTTGAGTATGATGTCATCCTAGGAGGCACTTAGATAAATGACTTGATGCATTCAATTGATGAATCCATGAAAACAGTCACCTTGAACACTCCTGCAGGCATTGTGCAATTGCTCTTATGGGAGGGAGATAGCTTAGAGAAGTTGGAACTTCCAACCTATCTTACTTCGAATATCCCAAGAATTATGGTGGGATTAGAACTTTCCAATACCCACATTCCAAGCATAGCTTTATCCACAACGAGAGAAAAATTTCATGTCCCTCGAGTTATGGGATTTGTTAGGTCAACCAACACTCATGGCTCATCCTGATAGAATTCCATTTACACAAGACTTGAGCATGCCATGTTTGGGGTACTTTGAACATACAATGCACATTGAAACTAACCCACTTGAAAGTTTTTTGTGGTTGAGTATGTGTTGGAAGAAGATTTAATCTTGGGGCATAAATGGACTATTGTTGCCCAAGCACCACTGTTCTTTGCTAGAGATAGAGTTATCATGATGATCAACGACACAAGTTGACAATGCCATATTGCATGGAAGAGGATCCAAACCTAATGGATTTCTATGATGCTAAACGCAAGAAGCTACAAGCCTCTTCCTCGGAAGCCCCCCTTCTACATGACCTACCATCTGCATCAGTTGACTGACTCTGATAAAGCATCTACCCCTTCAACTCCATCCTCACCATCAAAGCCCATTGCCAAAACCTCGTAATCAATAGCTATTCTTGAAGAAGTTCCCTAAGCACAACCATCTATCTCTAAAAAGGAACACAAGGGAAAAACTCTAGAACCAACGTCTCTTCATCGACCAACCTCACCAAAGGAGACAACTGCATGCTCAAAAGCCTCATCATTAATAGACACTCCACAAGAAACTCAAGCCCCATTGTCAACAACACCCATGAGTCTCAAACCCGCAACCTTAAGGGCCTAAAACCTTCCACTTCATCCACAAAGAAAACTCCACCAAGTTAGCCAAGATAAAGGTATCTTAATGGTATCAAAATGTGGGTGGAAAAGAAGCTACTTGTAGCTCAAGGCTACTATGAAGGTGCCAATCCAATCTGGGTGCCTCGAAAATCAAAGCATCTTCCTCAACACAAAATTCAATGGCCAAGGAAGAATAAAAGTACTCCGCAACATTCATAGAGCACTTAAATATACATAAAAGAATAAAAAGCACATGGGAAGAAGCATGCACAAATAGGTCCTACTCAACAACATTTGACAAGAATCCTACCACAAATAGCACATCATCAAAGGCCAATTTCTTCAAATGATGAATGTCACTTCAATGAATTAGATAAGGAATTGAGAATCACAATCTCGTTTTGATGATTTTATCTTCGTTCCTCTGTATCCTTCCTTCTCTTCTCCCCCATTATTAACATCTCTTAGTTTTCCAACTAACACAAATCAAATGTAACTTTGCTTATGATTTCCAAAAACAAAGTGAGCAAAAAATATAATTTATAAAAAAAACATGCCCACAAAAATATAAAATTGCAATCACTTGTGCAAAAAAACCCACCACCCCCACCCGTTTAGGAATTCTTGCTAATCTCTAACCTTTCATTTACTAACTAGCCTTTGTTATTCCTTCCCGAAGAACAAATATCATCAACAAAGCTTGCCAATTATCCCCACACAAAGGTCTTTAATGCGATCACGAGGATGCGATCGACATTAAGAAGGGGGATATGTTAACCCATTCCAATGGTTAACAAGAGATACTACCATTATCTTATGTCAAGACATCAAGTTAGATGCACCAAAAGGTTATACATTCAAGATATGAAGAAATGGTGTCCAAATCTATAACCTGGATGGGCACCCATAATGGTCCGATGGAATACTTATGGTGATTCCCGCTTCAAGAGCATGTGGTAGCTAGTTAGGATGAAGTCCCAAGTGATATACTTCATGGATATATTATGATAGTGGTCATTGTAATAGCATTAGGCCTCTTATGAGCCTAAAGTGCTCGGCCGACCATAGTTTAAGTGAGTGTGAACACTTATGGCCATGTATATAAGTGAATATCTCTCATAATACAAGGAACTTTCCCATTGTGAAATAGAATCTTGCTCTTGCTAATCCTCTTGCTAATCTCTCTCTAATCCATGCTAGTGAGTATGTGTGAGTGAAGTGAGGTGAGAGGAGGGAAGAGTACACGTAGTGCAACACGACGGTATAACAACGCTCGTGGGAGACATGGTGGAATTACTTCTTAAGGAGTTTTAGAGCTTGGAGACCTCAAGGGTTACAAGCTCGACCATTGGAAATATCCTCACGACAATTGCAGCTGACGAGGTAATCTCTTGTTGGATGTGTTTCAAGGGGGGTCTTGGTGACCTATAACAGTTACCCTCGTAATAGCCTTGAGATTTTAATAAGGGTTTGAGTATCCATTTTGGGGTAACTTTTAATTTGGACTTCTTGCGCTGATTATTATGTTAAGGCTCTCTTTGTTTCATTAGTTGAGGTGGTACAGATGAATAAATTTTGAGAACCCATTTTAAGGTAGATTCGGGTTGCCACTTTTTTGTAGCTCATCATATCTGATCGTCCTTTTGAGACAAGCAGTTGTTTGCCATGTGAGGGTAAAAGAATTGGGAGTTCCTTGAATAGTGGACGCTGAAGTGGAGGGGGTTTCCTTAGATTTTGTGGATGTTGAAGCTTCCTTCTCGTCAACTCTTGATAATAGTGAGAGGTGAGAGGGGTTTATGAGAGTGATGAGCAGAATGTTCAGCCACCATGGCTTCACCCACAGAGACTCATCCTGTCGACCAGTCAATCATACATCTAATAGCCTTCATTCATGTACAACCAAGTATTACTAATTCAAGTAATGTTCTGGCAAGCATAACCAGGAAGTCTTCCACCAGGTGCTTATTTCCATCACAATATGTCTCTATTTGTAGTAGCCCAAGAACCTTGGCATTTATACCATGGACACCTTTCAAATTTAAAGAGGTGTCTATAAGTTAAGGTTTTCCCAAACAACTGGTTCCATGCACTGAAGGAAATTAAATCGTGGCTAGCCCGTGTATCAAGTAATGTGCATTATAAAGCACTTTACCATAAGGGCTAGGCAATTGATTGGATGTTTTAAGAGGTGCTATGTTCTCCTCTGTGTCTCCTTCAACTTATCTTGTGCGGATCCTAAAATGGCTTCTCATCGTTTTTTTGGTTGTTGGATTTTCCTTTCTTTAGCCTCTTGTCGAGCTTGATATTTATTTAGTTCCGCTTTCTCCTTGGCTGCCTTCTTATATGTGCAACCCACAAAGCTTCCTCGGTATGTAAGAGGACCATAATACTTTTTGAATTTATTACCATTAAGTAAATAGATAGTTTCAACTCCATCAAGAGTCTCAACACGTATAGTACCTTGTGGAGTAACTTTGAAAACCCTAAATGGTCCCTTCCTAGTATATTTGAGGCTTTTCTTTTCACTACGGACCCCATACATGAGTACAAGATCTCCTACCTCGACCTCCTTATCCTTGAGATTTTGGTCAAACCACATCTTTCTTCGAACCTGATTTTGTTAGCATGTTTTGCACTGTAATTTGTCTTTCCTCCATAAGTTGTTCTAAAACAAACAATCAGTTAGCCAAATCATTACCATCAAGATTTTCATTTATAGCTACTCGTAAGCTAGGGATAATGAAGTCCTGAGGCATTACTACCTCAAGCCCATACACCATCTTAAATGGCGTGTAACCAATGACAACTTTGTATAATGTGAGATAGGCTCCATAAAGCAATTGTGAGCTTAGATTCCCAGTCAGTGCATCAAGCCTCAATAGTCTTTATTAATATCAAAATAAGAACCTTGTTGGTGCTCTCTACTTGGCCATTTTCTTGTGCATAATTTTGTGTTGACTTATGGTGTGCGATCATAAATGTATTAGTGATATTTTTTATTACATCGTTGATGAAATGCTTACCTTGATCACTCACTAGCTTAAATAGACATCCAAAGATGTTCTCATAGAGAAACTTAGCAGTCGCCCATGGCATCCACTTTTCATGAAGCTCTTTCTTCAGTCCATTTGGTTACATAATCTATGACAATAATGATGAAGCGTGCTTTGTGTGCCACGTGCAACATCAGGACTAATAATAGGGCCAATGAAATCTAAGCCCCATTTTTCAAAAGGTTAGTTAACAATGACAGGATTTAGTGGCATCATGGCCTTATGTGGCTTTGCACAACGTTGGCACTCGTCACATCTTTTGACAAATAGTGTACAATCTTTGAAGAACATGGGCCACCAATACCCTGATTGGAGTATTTTTCTTGTTGTAACATTGCCTTCTAGAGCGAAATGTCCACACTAGCTACCCCTTGGTGTGCTTGCTCAATGATGTATAAGTATTCATCCTCCTTGGGGCAACGTCTTAATATGCCATCCTTACCACCTCCATAAAGAATTACAATAATAAATTGGTAAGGTTCTTCTTTTTTAGGCAACTTTCATGCTAGATCTTATTGAGATATTGAGCTCAACTAGTGCTATGGGCAGACATTGATGACCCGCCTAGGTGATAGCTTTCTAGCATTTGAAAGTGGTGGTCAAAATCTTGTAGGCTAAAAACCCACAAGATGTCCCTCCCCCTGCCTAGACCTAGTACACCCCTCTACGAGTGTGTATACCCAAATGAATGCAATCATTACAACTATAGAGGCTGGGTGGACAAGAATAGTCAGGATTTTTGGAAGGGTTAAGAATTGTGAAATTAGGAGTGCAAGTAGTCCATGTATAGTGACTTCCATACCCGTGCGGTCTCTAAGTCAACAAAATATAAGATTTTTCATATTGTAGAAAATTTTAAAAAAAAATCGATAGATTCTCCTTTGTATTTTGGACAAATTTTCAATTTTGACTTAGCAAAGAAGCATAAATATGTAATAGAAAAGTTTGGAAAAAATTCGGCAGTCTCCTTTGTATTTTGGACAAATTTTCAATTCTAACTTGTCAAAGAAGCATAAATATGTAATAGATGACAGATAGGGAAGGAAAAACTTACCCATTTGAAAAATAAAAAGATTACATACATACCATAGGCTGAAGTTATATGATGAGTGGAAGCTTAAATTTTACCAATCGCTCACTCTAATTTGGCGCAATTTTACCCGATTTAAAACCAACAATTTTTACCAGTTTGAAGCCTCATAGATGTAGGTCAAAGTTGATGAGTGTCTCTATAGAGGCTGGGTGGACAAGAATAGTCAGGATTTTTTGAAGGGTTAAGAATTGTGAAATTAGGAGTGCAGGTAGTCCATGTATAGTGACTTCCATACCCATGACGGTCTCTAAGTCAAAAGTTTGCAAACAAAATACAAGATTTTGCATATTGTGAAAAATTTTGAAAAAAAATCGACAGATTCTCCTTTGTATTTGGGATAAATTTTCAATTTTGACTTGTCAAAGAAGCATGAATTTGTAATAGAAAAGTTTGGAAAAAATTCGACAGATTCTCCTTTGTATTTTGGACAAATTTTCAATTCTAACTTGTCAAAAGAAGCATAAATATGTAATAGATGACAGATAGGGAAGGAAAAACTTACCCATTTGAAAAATAAAAAGATTACATACATACCAGAGGGTGAAGTTATATGATGAGTGGAAGCTCAGATTTTACCAATTACTCACTCTAATTTGGTGTAGTTTTACCTAATTTAAAACCAATAATTTTTACTAGTTTGAAGCCTTGTAGATGCAAGTAGACCATTAGTAATCAAAACGAAGTTGATGAGTCTCTGGAGCTATAGTTATCTACTAATATGCCCTTATCTTGGCCAAACTGTAATTGTTGACTGTTGAGCTGTAATCTGTCTGACTGAGAACACTTTGGTATGCATTGGTTTACCACCAAAATTTGAATATAAGTCAGTAGGATGCTGAGTTCTATTGTCTATACCTGAAAGAGGCATGAAACTGGAGGGTAGGTTGCAGATAAGATCATCAATTATCTTTAGGTCATCATCTGATAACCCTTCTAGTTTACCCTTGTCTTTTTTATTTTTTGGGCATAGATTTTCCTCTTTATTCCATGTATTTACACAGAGCTTACATGTTGGCTCCCATCATTGAGTAGTGGTTTTACCATTGATGGCTATGGAACTTGCTTATGTAGACCCATCCTTGACCTTGTGTGCTTCCACTATCTACAAATCTGTACCCGATGCTTTCCAACCGATGCTTTCCAAGTAATAGGGCACAGGTTCCCTTTTTGGATCCACTTTATAGACTTAGTGGCCGTAGATCGACCAATAAAGTCTTTTTACTAGACATGGGTGGATCTTCTCTTCCTTTCCAGATGGAGTTGGTTTGACAGCATGTGGACTCCACTCATCATTTGTAGAGAGCTTATGGATTTTAGACTTGGGTACCCAAAAGGAGTTCTTGGGTGTGCCAAGGCTGGACATTTCAGGTCTTTTTTGGCAACCGATTTGTATTTTTGAACAGCAGGTTTGGAACTGAGGAATATTTGCTATGGTTAGGCCATTCATTGTTTCTTAAAATTTGCCTTTCCTTAGGCAATAAGACTTCCCAGTCCAGTTCAAGTGTTGCTTCCTCATCTGAAGATTAGTTATTTGAAAACCTTGCCCATTCAGTAGGTGCACGTACATTGTACATTTTGGCATTCGGCACCTCATTCAACAAATAGACAGTCTGATTGCTTGAGGGTAGGCAAGCCATGAATGTATGTGCTTTCCATTGCATGTCCAAGACATATCTGGCATCCAATTTCTGCATAGTATTTTTCATTTCCCCTACATTCATGACATGAAAAATACCTTCCCCAAGATCATTGTTGATATAACATATTTAACAAGCCGAGGCACTTGGAGACACAACCACTAAACAAACTCAATGCTAGGCATGAATCTTGAAGTGTTGGTTTACCCATTCTAGCCTAGGTTTCATAAGACATGAGGCTTAAATCAGCTCCCGTGTCAAGTAAACATAATGAAGGATACAGTGTGTTCATGGCACATAATCCTAGGTATACCCATCGTGGTGGGATACAATCAGCTAACTACATTGCAGTTTTGAATAAATAGCCTATTAGATTGTTGTTTTCTTTTCTCAGCAGCACAAGCCCTAGCTTCCAACCGAATGAGCTTTTTTGTTTCTCTTTCTTGTCATGTTTCCTTAGTTTAGCTTCATGGATGGCTGTAAGCATGGTTTCTTGTAAGTGGTCCATAAAACCAACACAACTTGCTCCCATTTACATAATAGGATTCAAAAAGTACACCATGTAAGGTTTCTAATCTGGCAAAGCTGGAATTAGTAAGTTCAAAAATTCTAAATGGATTCATGCCTAACATCTTGAGTTTTTGTTTATTTTGTTTGATCAAGTACATTAGTATGAAGTCACCTTCCTTGAAGTTTTTTTTACTCAACTGGTTGTCAAACCATTTCTTTCTTTGAAGCTTTTCAACATATAATCTATAGGCTACACGAAGTCTAGCCTTGTCAAGGCGTTCTAATTGGAACAACCTCTCAAATATCTCATTTCCCTCAAGTTTTTTTGAAATTTCCACTCTTAAAGAGGGCACAATATATTCCATAGGCATAACCACCTCCAACCCATACACCATATGAATGGGAATCATTCCAGTAGCAGTCTTATAGGCCGTTCTATAGGCCCAAAGAGAAGAAGGAAGCATTTGTTCCCAAACAGTGGCATGGGCCTCTGCCCATTTCAAAAAATAGCATGTTGCCACTATAATGTACCTTTCCCGAGATGATTGTGCAGCAAGATTGATAGGCCCAACAAAGCCCATTCCCCACTTCTGGAAGACTTATAGAGTGTAGACTACAATCTAGGGCATACGATCCTTGTTATGAGTTACAATGAATCTTTGGCATTCTTCACACCTCGCAAATTTTGAGGCATCACCAAAGAGTTTTGTCCACCACCATAGGCCTGATTTAAGAACTTTTTGTGTAGTGGTTTCTGTGGCAAAATGTCCATCGCCTAGTCCGTTTATGAGCTTCTTCTCAAGGATGACTACATAATCCGACTCAAGCATGCATCTCCGAGGAAGTCCATCCTTGCCTAACTGATATAATTGGCCCGCAATAGCTGATACTGTGCCGCCAACTTAATTAATCCTCGTGATTGTTCTTTAGAGACAATTCAAGGTTCATAGGTAGTCCATTCGTTAAAAAGTACACAATGTCAAAGCTCCATTCAGGAACTATGTCTATTTGAAATAGACAAGCATTGGGAAAGTCATCGTCCAATGCCTACCAGAGGTTTACCATTGGTTACTCTGGATAGATGATCTGGAAGCACATGTGATGATCCTTTCCTCACAGTGTAGAGAAGTCAAATTCCATGAAAATCAATAGCCACCTAGTGATCCTTCCTGTGTGGTACAAGGTTTGTTAACTAAATAGAGAAGGGCTTGATGGTCTACAACAAAGAACATAAATTTGTTTGCCACCCAGAAAATAGTGTCTAAACTTCTTGACAGCATAAACCATGCTAAGACTTTGCTTTATGTGGTTGTATAGTTTTGCTCAACCTTATTTAATTGTCTACTTGCAAAGCTTATAGGGAAATCCATTTTGTGTTCACTTGGTTGGGAAAGTATACATCCTACTGCATAGATGAAGGCATCAATGTGGACATGAAAAATCACATCCCAACAAGGAGTCTGAAGAATTGGGGCTGAAGCTAGCGCCTTTTTCAATTTCTTGTATGATTCTTGGCATTCTTTGGTCCAGACAAAAATTATTAATAGTTTGTACAATGGTCAAGCTATATCAGCATACATGTATATAAATTGTCGATATAATAGCCAACATGACCCATAAACCTTTGTACTCCCTTGGCATTTGTAGGAGGAGGTAGTTCTAGAATTACTTTGACCTTGCAAAGGTCAGTGGAGATCCCTCTCTTGGACACAATATGTCCCAAGATTACGCCATGTTTGACCATAAATTGACACTTTTAAGGGTTGTGAGAGATTCTATAAAGTTTTCACCTGAGGAAAACTTTACGTAAACAATTCAAATGTTTCTTCAAGATGAGTGCACCCCAAGGTCATCCATGAAGATTTCGAGAAATTCTTCTAGGTAGTCTTTAAAAGCCGTACACATAAGTCTTTGGAAAGTTGTTGGAGCATTAGTCTAACCAAAAGGCACAACTTTATAGGCATAAGTGGGTGATAAATGTTGTCTTATGCTAATCTGCAAGATCTATTTGCACCTAATTATAGCCCGAGAAACTATCCAAGGAGCTGTAGACTTCTTTTCCCGCCACTTGTTCCTAAGACTTGTTCAGTAAATGGTAAAGGATAATAATCCTTAAACCGTTTCAGCATTGACCTTTTTCATGTCAACACACACTCAAATTTTTCCATTCTTTTTAGGTACAATACAAGAAACCCACTCAGTGTGTTCTAGCTCATAAATAAAACCCGCATTGATCAATTTATCAATCTCTTCTCTAACCAATTTGGCATAATTAGGATTTATAGAACGAGATATTTGTCGCACTAGTTGTGCGTCATCCATGATTGGAATAGTATTCTTGTAGACTTTAGGGGAACCCCTTTTATATCTGAGTATTTCCAAGCAAAAACATCCTTAGGGTAGATTTGGTGAGTCATAAAGCCCATCCAATGAGTCGAACTGCTTTGGAGCTCAAGTTAGATACCACATCTTATACAGAAAAGTCTACCAAAAGAAGCATCTGTATGGTGTGCAAGTATAAGGCTGCAACCTTAGAAAGTAGGGACTTCATTGAAAAGAAAAAAATACTTGATGAGGGAATAGACATTAGTCTAAGAAAAGTTGAAGAGCGGAAGTTTCCGAACAACAGAAAGAGATTGCATCTATTCTAGACCCCACTTACTGTAAGAAGTGGATGCAATTGTTGGCTATGATAGACATAGTTCCAAACTCGATAGGAACAAAATTCATGAATGCCAATAATGAGGAGATATCTCTTTACATGTTGTGAATGCTTCTTTGCAAAGTGGCGACCTTAATGCTTTCTACCCTACTGGGACAAGTTCCAATGAAGAAATTTCTAAATGTATTTGCAAAGCCAAGAGGAAACTTAGAAAAATACAAAAAAGGCTAGTCACTATAAACCCTATACCCCATCCTAAGCTAGAAAATGAAAAACATTTCCTTGAGTATGTTGGGGCAATGGGATCATTTGAGATGAGTTGACTGAAACCTTGGGTGATGACCTTAACTAGGTTGTTTCAATTCATAAAATGGAGGCATAACCTCTAAGTTTAAAGGATAGCCTTGAGTCTAAGCATCAAACTTCACAAAAATTACAGGACTTAGAATAAATTGTTTAGTGTCTTGATTTTGGAGCATGCACATCATATTCAATCCTATGGTTTGCCCCGAAGGATTACTATTACCAATAGACTATTGTGTTTTGTAGGGGAAATCTTTTAGTAGGTGGTCTACTCGGCACCACCCTAGACACCACCTCTCCAAAGGAGTACGAGTAACAACCATAGGAGCATCCTTATATCCTCTGTTAGGGAATTTGGCTTTTAAATGTGGACCTCCGCAAGCAAAGCAAGAGAGTGGGTCTCTTCGAGTCAAGGAGCTTATGTCCTTGATTTTTGTTGGCCGTAATCATATTTAACAAGGTGGTATACTCCTCAGAGTTAACCATGGTATAGCCTGGAGGGCGTGACTAGGTATTCCTTATTTTATGAAATTTCAATAGGAGAATCATAGCTAAGTTCCATGGTAATTTTCTCCATGTCACTTTCAGGATCTGCCACCATTTGATGCATTGGGGTAACCCTAGGAAGGACTAGTTGTGGTGGCAAGAATAGAGGTGGTAAAGGGTTTGTACCTCCCCCTGCCTCTCTGCAGTGGACTCTGGGAGTGCACTTATGGTGTAAGTAATGCCAATGGTCTTGTGGAGCTGGTAAAGCATGAGCTCCAATTGCTTGATTCATCCTTAAAGTGGGATTGAGTCGGTAACACTTGTTGGTGTCGTGGTTACTCATGCAAGCACAATATCCATACCACAGGTTAGTTTGAGATGCGGGCATTCCATAGTCGTATGATTTGCTTTACAGTATGCACACCAAACTATAGCCCTACGTGGATAGAGATGGGGATTGCCTATCTCTATTGGAACTAGTTTAAACTCATCCTTGAGCTGCTTCATCAGTCGTCCCACGAACTCTGTATCCTCCTTCTTTCCATCAATTTTTTGAGATCCACTTTTAGAAGGAGTTTTGAATGATGTTTCAGAGCCATTAATCTCCTTTGGAGGTTCCATTAGATTATCATCATAATCAATGGCATCTAAGGCACATTCATTGAACATCCTATGTCTTCGAGCGTAGAGGGCATCATGAAGCTTCTTGCTCTATAAACCTTCTAAGGATAGAGAGATCAACCATGTTTGATTGGGCCTTTCCTTAGGCTCACAACGATTATATAAGTATTTTTCTTGGTTGATTTATTCTCTTACAGATTCACTATCTTTTTGTTTCAAAGTGTTTAATTGATTAACAAAACTCCATTTGGCTCCAATTTTTGCATAGGCTATAAGGAAAGATTGTTTCAAGTCCTCATATGTTGCCTGCTTTTGGTTCCACAGTACGAAACCATTTAGCTGTACCTTGTTCAAGTGTGAAGCCAAATGCTTCGATCTTTGTAGGATCGTCTTTTACACTCAATGCTTCACTTACCTACTTGAAAGTTTCAATATGACCATGGGCCTCACCCATGCCACTAAAACTTGGTCATTTCCTTTGACACACTCCAAACCTTGGATGTTGCCCTATCTCGCTCATGTTCTCGAGGTAAAGGAGTGCACGAGTGAAGTTCGGCGAGCAGGTTCTCTACTGCCTTACTACTACCCTAGCAATAGCTTCGGCCATCCTTATAGCATCATCTGTTGATAGCATCCCTGTTGGAGGAGCTGTAGTGCCCCAAGGAGCCGGTGCATCTAGTCCCTCTTGTGCATGTACATCCACAATTTAAAAAACACCTGTTCAAGCAATATAGATTTTTAGGGTAGCATATAATGGTTATACATTCCCACTCCCAACAAGTTTAGCCATATGGATTGGTCTAGATGTGGTAGTAGCTAGTCCCATGCTAGTTGCAAAGGTAAACTCACCATATGAGAAAGGAGGTATTGTTGTGTGAATATGAGAGTATGGAACAGGTCCCTTCTCTTCCTCGATGTGAATTCCCTCTTCTCTTACCATTTCGCTAGTTGGCGGTGCAGATGGTTGATGCATCCTCGAGTATATGTAAACTCTCAAAATCCACTAGTTGCACCAATACCCTAGGTGCCTTTGGATTGTGCCTCTTGCACAACTTCTTTACCTTTGCTAGATTTAGGTAATGATTCACCAAATCTTGATTTCATTGGCATGGAGTCAGGTACAACTGAGAATTCACGAGCTTTGGCAATAAGCTCAACCGCGCTGTGACTTGCTCGATTTTAGGTTCTTCACAAGGAAGATACCTGTTCTCCCAAACATCCTTGTAAAAATAGAATCCCAAATCTAGATTTTCAATCCTGAAAACTACGGGATTCAAGGGGTTTACATTACAGGATCCTTCACAAGGTACTAGATTAAAGATGGGCTTCGTCCATATACACATGCTTGCTTAAGAAAGCCATGCAGTGTCTCTTCAATATTATTATGTCCTCTAGGACTCTTGCCCAATCTCATGGCATTGGCTTGCTCAAGGTTTTTCGAGCCGGCTCACCAAGGGGATCTCAAGAAGGAAGGGATTCAAGTGTTCCTTTGACATTTTATTTCCTTTTTAAGAAGTCTCGGTTTCTTGGTTAGGAATGCATTCCTGGAACCAAGAATCATCACTTGAGAAGGAAAAGCGATTTGACTCACTAAGATCTCCCAAGGTTAGTCGTGGCCTCAACAAAGTTTCTTTTAATTGATTCTTGCTTGCACTGCTACCTGTTGTAGGAGCATGTGAAGCTTTGCCCGATGCACTTCTCAAAGAGTCGACCATTTCTCAGGTGCCTGAAAAGCTTTTTAGATGTGTACAATGATTCTTGCTTGCGCTGCTACCTGTTTTGTAGGAGCATGTGAAGCTTTGCCCGATGCACTTCTCAAAGAGCCAACGATCACTCGACCATTTCTCAGGTGCCTGAAAAGCTTTTTAGATGTGTACAATGATGATTGGCCCTGGCTTGGACAACAGTTCAAAACTAGTCTCTTTTTTTCACTTTATTTTTATTAAAAAGAAATTTTACTAAAAATAGCAAGTGTGCTTTTGGGGTTCTTATGGGCTCTAAATAAAAAATCAAGCATGCCGGGGCAATTCTTGCATAACATAAACCTATTAAACCTAGTTTACTATTTTTAGCAAGGGACGCTAAAAATAGCCAGTGATCCTTTTTGGCCCATATTTCACACACGGATGCTACCTATGCATGGGTATGCTCGGTTTCTCAATTTGACACCAAAATAGAAATTTTGGACTAAATTTAGGTAAGCGCAAGTGCTAAACCTCTACATTTAGTGCAACCCTGATTCCACTCCGGTTCTCGAAACTAACTTGCTATTGGACAGGGTTGTAGAGTCAGTCTAGGACTACCTCTATGCAAATGGTTTCCCCGTTGAAAATGTGTTGCTTCTAATAAGGGTGAGTGAAAACAGGCCTCAATTCAGGCCGGAATGGCTAAAATTTACAGCCAACCACGTTGGTGCGCAACCCTTTTCGGCGACGAGTCTCAAAAAATCACCCCGAGAAAAGTCCACTTTTCTTGCAGGTTGGTATGAGGGTAGTCCTACTTATGGACTACAATCCTGGCACTATAGGTCCCCTTTATCTCAATTCCTTTGCTATTTGAAGTAAGACAAGTTTTGGAAAAACTTGATTTTTGCCCAATTTGGCAGAATTTTTGAACCTACATTACGTTCTCTACGACTGTGTCGCAAGTATGTCGGTTTTTTTGGAATTTGACCAAATTGGATACAGTGTATATCCAATGTGTCCTTGACACATTTGCTATTTCAAACGTGAGTTATCCCTCAAAAACTACTAAATTTAGCCCAAAAAGTTTTTAATGCTTTTAGGGCATGCTTCTTAAGAGCCATACGATGAGTTTGGTCCGTAGATAGGATGAAAAAGCTTGAAATGGGATAAAACTTGGGATTACATATATCCTAGGTGTCAAGAACACGTTGGATATGATAAACCCAGGTTAGCTCTGAAAAATTGCTAAATTTGGCCAAAAAAGCCCGCTCGCCTCAAAAAGAGGTTCGGGACCAAAGTAATCCAAATCGGCTCAAACTTGGTAGTTTGTATATTCAAGGTGCAGTTAATCTGTTGGTGGTGTTAGATTTCAGCTAGCTCTCAAAAACTACCAACTTTAGCCAAAAAATGTTTTTTACGCTTTTAGGGTGTGCTTCTTAAGAGCCGTACGACGAGTTTGGTTCGTAGATAGGCTGAAAAAGCTCGGAATGGGATGAAACTTGGGATTACGTATATCATAGGTGTCAAGAATACAATGGATATGAGAAACCCATGTTACCTCTGAAAAATTATAAAATTTGGCCAAAAAAGATTTTCGTGCCTGCTCGCCCCCCAACAAGAGGTTCGGGAGACCAAAGTAGTCCAAATCAGCTCAAACATGGCAGTTTGTATATTCAAGGTGCGGTTAATCTATTGGTGTTGTTATATTTCAGCTAGCTCTCAGAAATTGCTAATTTAAGCCAAAAAAAGATTTTCGTGCCTGCTCGCCCCCCAACAAGAGGTTCGGGAGACCAAAGTAGTCCAAATCAGCTCAAACATGGCAGTTTGTATATTCAAGGTGCGGTTAATCTATTGGTGTTGTTATATTTCAGCTAGCTCTCAGAAATTGCTAATTTAAGCCAAAAGAAGTTTTTAATGCTTTTAGAGCGTGCTTCTTAAGAGCCGTACGACGAGTTTGGTCTCCATAGATAGGTTGAAAATGCTCAGAATGGGAGAAAAGTTGGAGTCACTTTTTGGGGTTAGGAATCTTTTGAAAGACGATGTTGTTGGCTTCGGTGGAACCTTGACAACAAAGGCCTTGGAGAAATCCTTTTGCCATCCGCACTGCTTCAGCCATAGAAACTACCTTAGCATTTTTCACCAGGGTATCCAAAGGTTCGTTCATTCCCCGAATGAACCTAGCCATCAGCTGTTCTTCATCCAGCGGTGGCGAGTATCTGAGGAGGAGAGCGAATGCTTGGTGATATTCCTCCATAGTTCGACTCTCCTAGGTTAGCTCTAGGAACTTGTTCATCTTTATCTCCAAGAAGCCTAGAGGATAGAATCTCTTTCTAAGGTATGCTTTGAGATCATCCCACGTCTGGGTGTTCCGATCCAAGCAGTTTGTCTCACAGTGGTTCCTCCATGCTACTCTGGCTATTTCTACAATCTTCAGCCTGGCAAGAGCCACCTTACTCTTTTCTTTGTAACCTCTAACATCGAAGTACTCCTCCATAGCTTCGATCCACTTCTCTACTGTCTCTCCCAAGTGCTCCCCTTCATCACCTTTGAAAGGTCCAAACTAAGATCTATGAAGAGATTTGCGAACATCTGGGTCGAGCTCTTCCTCATCGAGTTGGGGGTTAACATTTCTACCATGATGACCTCGATCTATGATCCTATCAATACAAAAATTCTTTGTCAAGTCCCTTTTTCCAACTTAACCAAGACGCTCAGGTAAAAAGACCACTTTATTTATAATTTAAATCTAAAAGGAGTTAAACTTTAGATCCAACTGATTCTGGGATTCCTTACAGTTTGGTCAACCCTCTCAGAATCCTGGGATAAAGATCCCTTCTATAAGAAGAAACATATAGAACTCATTATCAGAAAATAGTTCATTCATATCCTTAAGACAACAATGGTCCATATTAGACCAGTAATCCGAAAATAGTTCATTTATATCCCCACGAGAATTTCAGTTATATAGGTTCTTGATTCGTCATTCTACTATTGGGTCCCCTGGGCCGCCAAGGTCAAGCTGTTTGCGAACAATCTATCAGCACGATCCACTAATCTTATAGTGATCTGTTGAAAGTCTTGATTGTCTTCCACGTTACTAACATCATTACTGGTATTTTCTCCATTCAACATGACTTATTCAACTCATCTACTTTCAACCAGAATTTAAAAATCATCATCCTTCAATCAGAATCCAAATCAATTCATCAATTTCCAACTAGAATTCTAAAATCATATCAACCAGCATTCGAAATCATCATCTAGGATAGCATTTTTTCTCATAACTTCATCTTAGATTCACTCATATATATTGTCAGTATAGAGCTGCAGTTATACCCATGATATATACAGGTATTCATGGCCCTTGGTGTTATAAGATAAATATCATCATATCTAGGCCTCAAGCAAGTCGGGGATTCCATAAAATTGCGGTACTTCCATCTAAAAACCCAATTCCCAATTTATGAATTTCAATACACAATTTCAATCTTTTTTTGGTAACTCATAAATTTTTGACATTTCTTGCTTCTTGGTTTATCAACTTCACCAAATTGCTTTGATACTAGCTGTGAGATCCCTGCCCCCTACTCTGGAGTGTTCGCAGCGGAAGTAGCAATCTTGTGCGTAGGGCAAAGCTTCCCACTCGGGGCCTCACCCCCACGAATGTCCGGACAAGAGACTAGTCCGACGGTTCTTCCAAAACGGAACCCGGAAAAAAACTTCCCTTGCCCAGAAAGCATAGGCGATTCCTCTAGGAAAATCTTCTAATGTAGTCAGGGCCTTATCTATCCTTTGTATTCCGACCGAATGTGTGGGTCACATGGCCGATTCAAAGAAGGAACTTGCACTTGGTTCATAGAGACCAACGCTTTTTTCCCCATCAAAAGAGGCAAAGCTGTTGATTCTTGTAACATACCCATTGTAAATAACAATGTACTTGCTTCAGAGTCGAAAAAGATGTAACATACCCATTGTAAATAACAATGTACTTGCTTCAGAGTTGAAAAATATAACTTAGTTTGTCATTTTTACGATCAAAAAACTTCTATTTTTGGAAAATGAGCCATTTTTGCTTAGAAACTTGTAATTTTGAATCCAAATTTGGAATCTACGCATAATTTTACGCTTAAAATAGTTTTTTCTGAACTAAAAACGGGTACCCGGAATGGGTTTAATTAAGCTTTTATGAGATGTGATGAGAATCAGATAGGTGTGAATGGATGGATGGGTGGATGTGATGTGGATAGAGGTGATGAGATGTGAGGTGAATAGATGTAATGAGATGCGATGAGAATCAAATAGGTGTGAATGAATGGATGGGTGGATGTGATGTGAATAGAGGTGATGAGATGTGAGGTGAATAGATGTGATGAGAGTCAGATAGATGTGAATGAATGGATGGATGGATGTGATGTGAATAGAGGTGATGAGATGTGAGGTGAATAGATGTGATGAGAATCAGATAGGTGTGAATGAATGGATGGGTGGATGTGATGTGAATAGAGGTGATGAGATGTGAGGTGAGTAGATGTGATGAGAATCAGATAGATGTGAATGAATGGATGGATAGATGTGATGTGAATAGAGGTGATGAGATGTGAGGTGAATAGATGTGATGAGAATGAGATAGATGTGAATGAATGGATGGATGGATGTGATGTGAATAGAGGTGATGAGATGTGAGGTGAATAGATGTGATGAGATGTGATGTGAATCAGATAGATGTGAATGAATGGATGGGATGTGATGTCATGTGAATCAGGTTGTGAATAGATGTAATGAGATGTGATGTGAATCAGATAGATGTGAATGAATGGATGGGATGTGATGTCATGTGAATCAGGATGTAAATGAATGATATGGAATATGAGTGGATGATATGTGATGAAAATGGATGTGAATGTATAAGTGAAGAATGGATGTGAATGTATAAGTCAAGAATGGATGTGAATGTATATGTGAAGAATGGATGTGGATGTATGTGAAAGAATGGATGTAGATATGTATGTGAAAGAATGGATGTGGATGTGTATGTGAAAGAATGTGATGTAAATGTGCATGTGAAAGAATGTGATGTAAATGTGTATGTGAAGAATGGATGTGAATGAGTATGTGAACGAATGGATGTGGATGTATATAGATATAGATGTGTATGTGAAAGAATGTGATGTGATGTAAAGAGATGTGATATATGTGGATGTGAAGTGATAGATATGAATGTATAGATAGATGTGAGAAGTCATACCTATGAATGATTAGATGGATGTGGATGAATGAGATGAGATGTGTATGAATGAGATATGATGTGGATGAATGAGATGAGATGTGTATGAATGAGATATGATGTGGATAGAAGTGATGTGAGATAATGTGGATAGAATGTATGTGATGGGATGGTTATGAGAATGTATGTGGATGAATGAGATGGATGTAGATGAATGAGATGGATGTGGATGAATGAGATGAGATGTGTATGAATGAGATATGATGTGGATAGAAGTGATGTGAGATAATGTGGATAGAATGTATGTGATGAGATGGTTATGAGAATGTATGTGGTGGATATGAATGAACAAATGTGATGGATATGAATGAATGTGATGTGATGTGTGATGTGAACAAATATGATGTGATGAGATGTGGATATGGGTAGATGTGAGTGGATGAGATCTGATGCGGATAAATGAGAAAAGATGTGATGAGATAGAAAATGATGTGATGAGAATGGGAATACATATGAAATAAATGAGGATTGATGTGGAACAATATGGAAAGACAAGAGTTCGTTATAGAAACTGTATTTATGATATGTTTTTAAATGACAGTTTTATGTCAAGAATGCTGGGGAAGCATTTTGACCATCTTGTGGATGAGGTCGTGGAGACCTAGTCTGTTAAAGTTGCAACAGCTACTACGGAGAGTCATTGGAGGACGTCTCGCGTAGTAGCAAGGTCGGCCGAGGTCTTGACCAGCCTCCCTCGGTTCGATTAAAATGGTGAGCTTCCGGTACGGTGGATGAGGGACCAAGGAAATGGCCTATGAGTGAAGCGCTAGGTCACCTGCAAAGGATCCTAGAGGGTGCTGACTATACGGTGCTCAGGCTCTGGGTCACCGACGATACCCACGTGTGTGTCGAGGAAGATATTGGAACAAGGAGTAAGAGTTGTTTTCTAAATTCGGGCATGGATTTGGTTGATTGACCTTGTTGGTCCTCAACGGATGAGTCCATGGCTCTTTTATATGGATTCGTTGGTTGATCTTGCTGATCTTCAACTGAGATTCCATTTTGATATGCGAATATATTGCCGAGTACTATGAGCTAGGAACCATCGAAAAGGCCCTTGAGTGGACAGGTGGTGAGCGTTCTGGTTTTTGCCAATGATGCCATAGGTACACCGATGAAGGAATGATTGGAACCATTTTGATATGCGAATATATTGCCGAGTACTATGAGCTAGGAACCATCGAAAAGGCCCTTGAGTGGACAGGTGGTGAGCGTTCTAGTTTTTGCCAATGATGCCATAGGTACACCGATGAAGGAATGATTGAAATCAAGGATTCAGCTGGAGATTTTGAGGATTATGAGTGTCTCTATGATTTCATTAAATGATTGTTTTAAAGACATCTGAATCTGTGAAAAAGGCAATTTCATATTGAGTGTGTAACTGGTGTGACTAGTTTTAAGTTTGCATGAAAATTCGGCTAGGGGGTCTGGGAACTCTTTTCCCTTGTACCCGGGACAAAACCTAACCAAATTCCTAATTGGATCCCATCACTACAGTGGTTGGGTAGTTGGCTAACCCATGGGACTGTGGATGGGGTTAGGTTGGATTGATGGATCCCTAAAATGAGACTCAATTCTGTTATGGTACGATAGATGAAGTAAATCCCGGATAAAAATTGTTCTATGGAAAAGAATCAATGGCTGTGCCTCTCTCAATGAGGAAAAAAGCATTGGTCTCTATGATCCAAGTGCGATATTTTCCTTGATCTAACTATGGGACTTATGGGTTTGGTCAGATCAGTTAAATTATGTAAGGCTTTTGACTACGTTAGAGTAAAATTATCCTCGAGGAATCGCCCGTGCTTTCCGGGGTAAGGGAAGTTTTTTTGGGTTCGGTTTTGGAAGAACCGAGGGATTAGTCTCTTGTCCGGATATTCGTGGGCGAGGCCCCAAGTGAGGGAACCTGCCCCATGTAAGAAGTGCTACTTCCGCTGCTAGCACCCATGAATTCATTGCGCGGTGGGGACAGGGATCTTTCATGATCCAATGATCTATGCCACAACAATTATAGGTTTCAGGTGGCATGCTAGAAGATGCAACTTGGGTGATTGGTTGGTTTCTAATGGGACACTCAAAGACTCAATATGGTCCCTGACAATGATAGCATTGAAGAGGCATTCTCTTGATAATAGAGTTGATGTCTTGACCTTCTCCTACTGTGGCTAGCTGATATATACTGGTTTAACTCCACCTTTTGCATCGACTACATAGTAGTCCAAATAAAGCTCTGTGGAGTCCTAAGTGACATGTGATGCACTGTCCAAGTCAACCTCATATTCTAGACGCTCAAAAGGTTCCTTGAAACCTATTTGATTCAATGGTGTGATCCTCGGGGGTGGAGGTTGAGGTCCCAAAACTGGTGGAGGTAACGATACATTTTGTGTATTGTAAATCCCCTTTGCAAAAAATAGGTGGTTGTGTGGTTTGCTTAACATTGAGCTGAGGTGTTGTAGCAGTAGGCATTATGGCTTATGGTAATGATGGAGCTGGTAAAGCTAACTGTGCTGAGGTATAAAAGCATTAATAAGTGTTTGTAAATGTGTGTGGCACTATGAAGCTTCATGACTATAACATCCACAAAAAGTACAATTTCCATTATAGCGTGCCCTTAGGACTGGACACTCATTGGTCAAAGTCCCTTGTGGTGGGGACAGATTGAGCACCATTGAAGCTCTTTCCTTGGGTATATATGCACGTGTTTTGGAGCTTTATTAGAATTCATCCCCTTTTGGAGTGCTTTCATGAAATCTATGAAATTCATCTCTCCGCTAAAGTGTTACCCTTAGCAATGGGCTTAACTATAGAAGTGCTATGTCCTGTGATTCTAGAAGCAATAGATTTAGAATCCAATGCTTTGGCTCCCTTGATCTTTTAGTTATATAGGTTTGTGTTGTGACCTCATCTAATGTAGTGAACCTTCTAAGCCATTATAGATCACTTCATGTTTAAGCCCATGGATGACTCTATCAAAAGCAGTTGATTATTTGAAAAGCGTTCATGCAAAATTACGAGAGTTTAAATGCTTGGGACATCTAATGAAATCTCTAACCAACTCCTCTTCTTCTCTCTTGGCTTTATGTAGCTATGAAACTACACCCCATAAAACTCCTTCATGCACAAATTGCTTCAAGAACAACCACCTAATAGTGGTGTTCCTCGATCTTGAGAGTTCTATACCAATCCCTAGCCTTACCATCTAATGTTAGACTAAAGGCATTGTTCTTGGAAATCTCATTTTGTTCTCCCAACACCTCACACACTTGATCAAATACCTCTAAATGTCTCCTAGGATCACCATCTCTAGTGAATTTATGAGTTAGCTTGGCTATATGGGCAGCCTTTCCATGGCTATGTTGACCACTGAGTCTCTCACAAAAACAGGTGCTATGCTCTTTGCTACACTCTTTCCAAGGCCTATGCAAAAGCAACTGGGTATGTGGGGTAGAGCTGGTGTTGGCAAAGCAAAAGTAATGATAAGAGTAGGTGGAGGTGCAACATGTGGCACTGTAAGAGGATGCATTGGTCTAAAACTTGGTGGGGGTAGATGTGCTACATAATATATGTGTCCTAATGGTGCCCCAATAGGTGCTTTTAGAATGTGGGCATTAAGTGCGGTCTCACACAGCAGGAGTTGGTAGCACACTCACTCTAGGGAAGGGGTGTTTCATGGGTGCACTAGAATGAGATGTGACCCCTCTAGGAATGACAATACTAGATATGCTAGGTCCAGGGGGGTCCATGTGTGACATGGTGGCGGCTGTCATGTGGTAACTATGGGCATGTGGCGCAAAGGTAATAATGTGTCAGTTGTCATAGGTGCCACAATTGGTGGTGTGGTGCTTACTAGCACTAGATGAGGCAATGTACTAGCATTGTATTGGGTGGGGATAACTCTAGGATTTAAGAAGGTGACATTCATTCTAGTATGTTCTTGAGTCCAAACATGACCTTATGGGTTAGAAGATGTGGGTTGGCCTATGGTATAGCTAGGGGATACTACAAAAGTGGGCATAAGGTGTCACCATTTCGCTCATTGTGGGCATTCTTGCTTTGGATGTCTCAACTTTGCACCATAGGTTTTTGGATCCTTTCATGTTCAAAGATCCTATATATGCAATTGTAGATACCCTGCAATCATTCCTCCTTTGTTGTGGCCTCAGATATTGATTGGAAAATCCCTTCCCAACTAACACTATAAGCTTGGCCTATACCAAAATCCATATGAGTCTCTATTGATGCGTCATACTCCCAATCATATGTGAGAAGTGGTTGATCCAAGATTTGCAAGCCTAGCTCTTCCTTTGAGGTAGATACAATGTTATTGCTTGTGTCGAGACTATCGGGCACTACTTGCGCAATCCTAGCTTAGGACTCGTTTTGGGCATCTTGAGCTGTTTGGGCTATTAATCGTTGTTGTGCCACTTGTAAAGTCTCTTCTTCCTTTGCTCTATAGCCTAGATTAGTGCCTCTATTTCCTGCATTTCTTCTAATGTTCTACCATCAGGCATAAGAACTTGTGTAGAGGGTGGTTTGATAGTCAAAGTTGTAGCAGGTGCAACAAGAGGCATGGATATCAACATGAACACTCTCTATTTGTAACAATGGTGTCTCTCTAGAGTTTACCTCAACTCCTTTATCATGTGGTCCATATGTAGTAAGATTTGGTTTAGAGGTAGCGGTTGAGGCTACTAGCTACGCGATCAAAAAGACTGGTAGTAGCTGGCTTGATTGGTGAGAACTGGTTAGGGTTCTCACTTCTTGGGATTGGTAGTAGCTAGCTTGATTGGTGAGGCTTGGTGAGGGTTCTCACTTCTTGGGATTGGGGATCCTTCCATTGACTCGAAATTAGATGAAGTATCACTGGTTCCTAGTGCAAGTCCTTGTACAATACTAAACTGGGCTCTGACTGAAAGTCCTGAGCCTAGTGTAGACTAATATGCACCTAGCTTGATAGATGCACTATTGTCTAGGCCTCTAATACACACCTAGATCATAGGTGCATGTGAGTGTGGGGTGTTTGAAGGTCCTATGGATGCCCCAAATGAGTTTGAGATTTTTTGGGATTTTTTTATTTTTAAAATAATATATATATATATATATATATATATATAATTTAGAAAATTTTTTGGACTATCTAAAGTTTTTCCAAAACACATTTTTGGTGTTTCTTAACCTGTTTGGTACAAGAAATAGTGTACTCTTTTCAGGTCAGCCAAGCACTCTACAAACGTTGGCTCCCATAGTTAAGAGGGCTCCCATAGTTAAGAGGGCTCCCATAGTTCATAGTTAAGAGGGCTCCCATAGTTAAGAGGGCTCCTTAACTATGAAAAAATGTACTTTTTTGGGGTGTCACACAAGTTGCGTTAGCACGATCGCAACAACCTAAAACATATATTAGGTAAACTTGTGCGTGCATGTTTTTTCCCCTAGACCGTACCTTTTCCCTGTACTTTTCCCCTTTTGCTTTTTTTAAAAAAACTTTTTGATTTTAACTTTTTACATTTTACGTTTTATGTTTTAGCTTTACGTTTTATGTTTTAGCTTTATGATTTTAGGTTTATGGTTTTCGTTTACCCGTCAGAGAAAAGATTATTCCTGATATCTTTGCTTTGGGCCTATACGCATTAAATGTGTCCGACCACTCAAAACTTACCTCAAAATGGGTATTGATAGGCTTTTGGACTTTTTTAGCTAGTGGCCTAAAAGCTTGCATGCATTAAATACAGCCAGCCAATCAAGTCTAACACCTAGTGGCCCAAATTATAGAGATTAAGTTAACCTAATTTGCATTAATTACACTAATGATGCAAAAATATAAAAAACCTGCAAAACACAAAATTCAATCCACCTTGCAAATCCTCTTTGAATTTTTGTTTCAATCCTAATTTCTCCATGTAAGGAGTCTAAATCGGAATAAACTGATTTGAGATATGTTTACCTAGATTAATTCAATTTCATGCCCAATTTATTGTTTTTCATTTTCAAAAAACACAAAAATAAAATAAAAATAAAAATGTAGAAATAAACTAAAACATGAAATGTAGATTTTGTAGAAATTGACCAAAACTAAACACAGCTTTGTTAATAGAACAAAATGCAACAAGAAACATAAAGAATGTTGCAAAATAAACAAATTAATGAGATTTTTCTTATGTTCCTTTCTTGATAAATTTTTTTTTTCACAAAAATAAACCACACAAGTATTCAAGATGCATTGAGGCTATTCCCATGCAGTGGTGCCACTTAAAAAGCCCTTGCACCATACAAAGAGTACAAGAACAAACCAATGTCATGGGGCTTTGCCCAACCACACTCAGGAGCATTAAACAACTCAATTGAGAAGCCAATATTCCATGATCTAGCTCACAAATGTAGGAGCAGGTCACCTTGTAAATACTTGTTCTTGGGATCCTCATACGTTGCACCACTGGTAGGAGCACTCGAGAGAGCTCTACCCTACCCGTTGCCTCTGCACTCCAAAAGCAGCTCGACCCTCCTCTCACTCGATCTCACACTCACTCTCTCTCTCTCACACACACATGCAATGAGCACACAAGAGCTCAAATCAAAATAGATAAGTAAGACACAAGAGAGCAAGAGAGTAGAGAAGAAGAGCACTCTATTGATTATACATACGAGAATGAATGGTGAGAATACACAAGAGAGAAGAGAAGAAGAGCACTCTATTGATTATACATACGAGAATGAATGGTGAGAATACAAATTGACCCTTATCTTTGCCCCAAGCATTCACACCTTGGCTGGCCATACTTAAAATATAGGTCCATGGCTATCTAAGTCCACCTAGGCTTGTTCAAAAACTTTAATCTAAGCATGCAATCTCCATAATTAATCCCATGGTGTGCCTTTCATAGACAAGTGGCAATCGCACATGTAAAATATACAATATTAGCATTTTTAATGCCAACGACCAAATGGAGTGACGTTGCCAATGGATGGCGTCGACGCTGGAGAGGTTTCCAATGAGGGTTAACAATCCCCACTAGCTTTGGTGGTCACATCCTCATCCTTTATCATGCGTTCTCAAGTGTTGGGGTTATAGGTGAAATCATACTAAGCAACCCTTTGTAGACCAACCCTCCATGTTAAAGTAGTTGTCATCTAGATGCTAGCCCAATATTCAGCATTACTTCTTGCACTTCAAGTTCCTTGAACAGTTCATAACATTCAATTGAATAATTAGCTATGGTGAAAGTCCTCAGTGTCATGTCCACCCTGATTGTTTAAAACCATGGAATTGTTGCATGAGTTCATCTCTAAAAGAGACTCATACTCTGTCTTCCTTTTCTTCTACTTCTTAGATAGAGTGACAAGTGTGGTATCTTCTTAGATGAACTCATGGAAATTTTCGATGATTTCATCTCCTAAAAGTGACTCTTACTCTATCTTCCTTTCCTTCTGCTTATTATACAAAGGGATAGGTGTGGTAGCTCCTTAAATAGAGTGACGGGTTGGTAGATCCTTCATTATTATCATCTGAACCATGCCTTCTTGGTTTCTCTGAGTTGATGTCAGAATAATCCAACATGTTGGGGATTAAAGGCTAACAACAGGTGGGTTTTTTAATGTGTAGCTGACTTGGAGGTTCTTAAAGCGTGACATGCTTTAAACCCTAGCCTCAATTTACAGACACTAAATATTTTAGGCATAAGAGAGTGTCATGCAAGAAAATCACCTTTTTGTATTTTTGGAGGCTATGGCCTAATTTGGAATAAAGAAATGCGTAAATACTCATGTCTATATGGTAATGGCCCTTGGTTGGATGGTGCAAAACTTTTGTACCAATGTATACTTGACCCTTTGTAGATCTCCTTAAACTATTATATTTCTCTTGGGGTGCTCTAGTCTTCTTCACACCTACTACAATGCAAAACGAACGAATGCTAAACTAGTCATCTAGATCTTGATCAGATCCACTAGACCCATAACCAACATTAATGTTACCTATGAATAAATTATGTAATGTCTTAGCCTCATCAACCTTCTCTTTTCCCTTCCTAGATACATGTCCATTTACTGATTTTCCAACTAGATGCAACACCACCTGCACTAGGTTGCCTCTCATGGGCAGTTTACCTCAATCTTTACTTCAATCTACCTTTCCATGGTGACATAGGTGGAGACCCAATTGATGAGTCTTTTGCACACCTGTAAGAGTTCTTATGGTTGTGTGGAATCATGACCGGCCAAACATTCATGAAAATCACTTGTTGGTGATACATGCCAACCATGTAACTCTTCAAATACCACATCTCTACTCAAGAGTAACTAGGCATGGTGATTGTTAATAAATATTATCAGCCTTAGGATCTAACTTTGATTATTCTCATCTTGAAACATGTAAGCCTGTAAGAACTCCTTTCTAAGGAATAGCCAATTAACATTTCTCAGCCTTAGGATCTAACTTTGACCTCTTCTCATCTTGAACATGAATATACGTGACAAATTTGTGGCTTTAAGCCAATATACCTCTCCTAAGGTGACATATCATCATGTATGGCTATAATGGGTGTCATGTTAATTATGTAGACTTTTTGTTTGTACTCCAATAGAAATGAGGCCTTTTCCTTGCATTCATTAAATCCCTTTAAATCTCAACAATATTCAATAGAAATGAGGCCTTTTCCTTGCATTCATTAAATCCCTTTAAATCTCAACAATATTCATATTCTTCCTTTTTCCTACCTCATTTTGTTGCAAGGTGTATCGACAAGTAAGGTGCCTAGACATCCCTCCATGGATATCCCATGATCTATTAAGTAGGCATAAAACTCATTCAAGATGTTCTCGCCCACCACCACCTGATCTTAGTTAGCATACATACTCTATTGATTTTCCAAAAGGACTTTAAAGGATTTAAAGTTTCCAAAGGCTTCACTCTTCTCTTTCATAAAGTAAACCCATACCTTCTTTGTATGGTCATGTATGAAAGTGATATATTAAGTAGGCATAAAACTCATTCAAGATGTTCTCGCCCACCACCACCTGATCTTAGTTAGCATACATACTCTATTGATTTTCCAAAAGGACTTTAAAGGATTTAAAGTTTCCAAAGGCTTCACTCTTCTCTTTCATAAAGTAAACCCATACCTTCTTTGTATGGTCATGTATGAAAGTGATATAATAGTGATAGCCACCCAATGAGGATATCTTGGTTGCGCCCCAAACATCTATATATGTATAATCTCTAACATCTTATTGCTTACATTCCCATGCTAGCTTATTGCTTACATTCCCATGCTAACATCTAATTGCTTACATTCCCATGCTAGCTTACTTTCTATATTAGAAAGCCTCATAAACACAAAACACACCATCAACCTTAAACTTAGAAAAACCATCAACATCTTCTTAGTTTGCATCATTTTTAGCCTTTATATATTCACATTCCCTATTCTCTTATGCCATATGTCCATATATCGGAATTCACACTTGAACCATTAGAGAACATGGTTGCCTTCACCTTGGGCATACTTACATCAAAGTAAAAAATCTACCATTCCTCTTTCCTTCAGTGACTAACCTGTATTATTTTTAAAATTTGGATTAAATTTATTATGAAATCCTTGATCCATCATTAGCCTAACTGATTTGTTATGGCAATAAATCACTAAGATCACTAAGATGCATTGTTCTCCCATCTTTCAACTTTAAGGGCACCTTACAGTAATTCACTCTTAAACCCATTATTTCCTTGTATGGTCATCTATGGAAGTGATATGATAGTGTTATAATAGTGATTGGCCACCCAATGAGGCTATCTTGGTTGGACCCCAAACATCTGTATGTATAATCTCCAACATCTTAGCTGACTTTCTAAATTTCTAGGCTTCATAAACAGCAAACATACCTCGGTCTTAAACTCAGGCAAATAATCAACAATCCTCTTGGTTTGCATCATTTTCAGCCTTTGTATATTCATATGGCCTATTCTCTTTTACCACATGTTCATATCAAAAATCACACTTGAAACATTAGAGAACATGGCTTGCATCACCTTGGGCATACTTACATCAGATTAAACAATCTACCATTCCTCTTTTCTTTAGTGATCAACCTGCATTCGTTTTTAAATTCTTCAACAAAATAGCCACCTTAATTGAGTCGAATATGCAATCCTTAATCCACCATCAACCTAACTGATACTAAGTTATTTGTTATGGTGTGGGAACATGCAACAACAGATCACTAAGATGCTTTGTTCTCCCATCTTTCAACTTCAAGGGTACCTTACCCATGTGATAGATCACTAAGATGCTTTGTTCTCCCATATTTTAACTTTATGGGTACCTTATCCAAGTGGGTAGTACAATTGTGTCATATTATCATTTGTAGATACATTCTCAAACATTGGAACCACTCACCTTGACCTATCATATGGTTTGATGCACCTAAATCAATATACCATACATCATGATAACATGCATATAACGTGTGGTTTTAAGTCTAGTATGCCTCATAGAAAATAAATGTTTTTGTTGGTCCTCTTTCCCACTAGTAGATGTAAAATTGCCTTGTAATTTACCATTCTTCTTATCTTCCTTCTTCTTCTTTTAATAATAATAATGCCCTTAATTCCTACAATACAAGCATCTAGTTTCTTGGCCTTTTTTCTAACCATGCCATGATCCTCTACCTCTAGGGTTCCCCTTGCATCTAGATCCATATAAAATGCAGCTCCATCTTTGGGTACATCTTCTGTGCTTTAGGGCTTGTCTCATGAATGATCATGAACTTATCCCAAGATTCTTTTGGAGTCTTAGCATCTTGTACATGACATATTTATTAGTATTCATGTTGCTATGATGGAGCATGAGAAGAATGTGGGGGAGAGGGTGAGATTGAGATCCTTGTAAGCAAACACATACACAAGATTAGACAAGCCCTAGACAAGCACACACAAGAGAGTTGGATGAATTTTCTTCTATTCTCTTATCTTTTCTATACCATAACATAAAGAAAAGAGTATATACTATAAGGGAAAGTACTCTCCTATTAAATCATATAAGGTTGGTACATAGTGGGAACTATGCCATAACTCTAGTGAACCAAAGTGGTTGTCACACATCTTGTAAACCACTAGTAGATATCACCCATAATCTCACCAACCATGACAATGGAATAAGTGTGGAGCTATCATCTTGGCATGTCATCCATATCTGGACTAGTTGATCTTGATATCTGTGCAAAGAGAGGGATGAAGGATCAAGCCCATGACTATGGTGGATGGAGGATAGCCATGGTAAGTGTGTATGTGTGTGTGTGTGTTGAGAGAGAGAGAGAGAGAGAGAGAGAGAGAGAGAGAGGGATGAAGGATCAAGCCATGACTATGGTGGATGGAGGATAGCCATGGTTAGTGTGTGTGTGTGTGTGTGGAGAGAGAGAGAGAGAGAGATAATAATACTTAAAAGAGAAAGATTTCATAACTCAAATGATACTCATTGTCATAGCACCATCCATGCACATGATTTTATAGGAACCAAGCCTTATCTTTTGACCAAAACCTAATAAGGTTGTTCACATTGAGACATTCATTAATCACAATGATATGTTTTTAGCTATAATCATGTGATATGAAAGAATATATTGATATGCCAAGACCTGAATTCTCATGTTGAGCATGAGATAAGAACTTGACCACTTGATGATAGGCTACATTATTCTGTCAAAATAACTGAGATATTTTTTTGGTGAGCATTTTCTAGAGAGCGCCTTTTTTTGGTGAGCATTTTCTAGAGAGCGCCTTTTTGGTGAGCATTTTCTAGAGAGCACCTTTTTGGAATCGAGCAAGTAGATTCCAAAAAGATTCTCTTTCTCCATTAAGAGAGAGAGAGAGAGAGAGAGAGAGAGAGAGAGAGAGAGAGAGAGAGAGAGAGAGGAAGTGAGAGAGAGAAAACATGTCAATATTACATCCTCTAAATTGAGCTTACTGCTACTACCAAGTGAAAATAAAAACAAGTTCATTTGCATACAACTTCCAAATACAACTCTTCAGTCAGAACTATTGTTTAGTGCTGGTATGCAAGATACTAAAGTACACAATCTTGTTTACTTCCATGGCCTTCGCTTATCCTCCAAGGTGAATGTACAAAGTAAGAGAACAACGTTTGCTTACACGCACAAAGTAAGCAAATGACGTTCATTCCCTTCTGCACTTCCTGAAGTAAGAGATGCTTGGATACATCATCAATAAAATCATGGGGGGGCTTGCCATATCGCAAATTAATCCCACCACTTTGGTCTTCACTTGAGAAATATCTTTATCACTACCTAGAAGTGGTAAGGATGTAAGACCTTTCCATTCTTGTGCATCATCTATGGTCTTTTGCTTGACCTCCGTATTGGTGGACCCTCCCTTGCAATACGCCCAAAAAAACAACTTCAATGCTAACATTTGATGAGGCCATCACAAGCAATATGTAAGAGGGTCGTGGGTGGTGTAATTTTCTAACAATGCATAGCTAAATGGTAATTGGCAAAGTGCTATGGAGCCCGCCTCTATATTTATAGGAGTGGGAGAGGTGCATAAAGAGATATTCCTTGTAATTTTGTAACAAAAAACACCTTTATTCTTTTTTAATGATAATAATAAAGGCATCTTTCATCATTTTCTAGATCACAATAATAAAGGTATCTCTCCATATTTTTTGGGGAAGAGCTAGTAACAAAAAACACCTTTATTCTTTTTTAATGATAATAATAAAGGCATCTTTCATCATTTTCTAGATCACAATAATAAAGGTATCTCTCCATATTTTTTGGGGAAGAGCTAGTATGTATCTTTTCTTTTTGTGCGTGCAATTTCAAAAAAGCTTTCTTGCCTACTTAAAGGCTTCATGTGATTTGTATCCCACCCTGCTTCTTTCTCTCATTTTCCTAAGATTTCTAAACATTTAATGCTCGTAATGCGATTATCATTCATTAATAGTGTTAACCCTTGTTATCTGCCAAATAGTTATACTTTATCCTTATTCAGTATTTAACCAGCATACTGAAAGTATGTGTCACTTTGTATCTTAACTGGAAACACCTTATAGAGAAAAACACAATCACTTTAAAGCATATATGTATTCAAAGAGAGAAGGAGCAATACATGCAAATACAGATGATTTGCTGACTACTTATCTTTTGTATACTTTTGTATGTGCTGTTATTCATTTATGTTCTTTGTCTATAATGTGTTAACATGAATAACGGTGTGCATTGGCCATCTGCCAACACTTTGGCGATCTTGCAATGTTTGATTTTCCTTCGATTCTCTTGGTTTTTTTTCTTTTGCTTGTTTTCTAGCATGTTTCTTTTCCATGTATAGATTTGTTGGTTGAGGGATTACCTCTCCTAGCTAAGTATGTGATTGTTCCTAGTCTTTTAGAGACTGAGAATGTTGAAATCATTCATTCGTTATGTGGCTTTGCTATGTGCCATTCCCGTTTATGTCGAATTTTGGTTATCAATGCCTATGCACTATCTTACATTGATTATACTCCCATTGAATTCACCGCTATTCAGTTAGCCAGTCATTGGGGCATTATTGATCGCATTGAATTTAAAACCATTAATTTTTCCCATGGGTTGAGTTTTTATTGCCATCATTTCTTACAGAGCATTCCCCGTTCCATGTGGTTTAATGATTTTCATTTGTATTTTCCATTGTTGAGTGACATGCCTATGTTCTTTGATTTGGATACTAAGTAGGAACTAGATGATCTCAAAACTCTCTAGAATGAGCAAGGGTATGATTCCTGAAAGTAGTGGACTACATGACCAACTATGAGCAATGTTACACTGCTCAATAGGGGCATTTTTTCCTTATCGAGTTGGCTGACGTAAAAATCTAGTAGAGGACGCGAGTCAGTAAAATTTGGATCACAAGGATGAATGGGAGAAGAGAACTTTACTAAAAAGGAATCTAGCCAGTGATTTTGGATTTTGGATGGACTCATGAGCATAGAATTTGTTAGTTTCTAGTCTCCTTCTCACACAGGTCTTGGTGCCAATGCCCAACCTCGGTTCCATTAGGCCTTGGTAGTATAGCATTGCCACCCATTGGAATGGCTCATTGGACTTCCTTAAAGTATACAAAGTTATATGTTAAGAAAAAAGAGAATCCAGATAACCACTTTGCCAACTTTGAGAATATTTAATGCACCAATGGTATGCCACCCACTGTTCCCACAATTCCCAATGTTCCCACAATTACCACGCAAAATGATTTTAGCTGCACTTTTGATGGAGGCAACCAATTGGCATGCTCAATACAGCCCCAATCATTTTTTCTTACTTTTGAGATCCTGTGGGATGCTTTTCTTCACCATTTTTGGAAAGACAAGACCTCTTCCCAAGTGCTAGATAAGCTCTATTGGTTGGAACATAAGAGTTTGCTAGTGGAGCATTATGCAGCATGTTTTCGCACTCTTCAAAGTTGGGTGGATCCTACGGATTGGGGCTAACTGAAGCCTTGATGGGGGAGTGGTTTTGGATTGCATAAGAAGCTGAAACTATCTGCTACTTTGGTGGATCTCAATGTTGGGGGCTTTGATGCACTAGTGGAAGCCGCTGTTAGCATGCTGAGCGGGCTAAGCATAGCTTGACAAGGCAAACTTCTAAGAAGGGACATCACAAGCAAGATTTCGATTCCTCAGATTTGGGCCAAGAAGTGGAGGACACTTTGGATGCGAATTTAGATTCAGATTCAGATTTAGACTCAAAGCACTAGAATTGGAAGATGTAGAGCTAGAAGCCGGTTAAAAAAGTTAAAGAATGACTATTGGCAGTATTGGCAAAGTTTACCAAAGGAAGTATGAGAAGGATTGGATCCAGATTTTGTCATGTTTTTGGGTGTGCCAAGTGCTCCAACAACAAAGGCCATACCTAGGAGAAGTGTAATTTGACCCCATATTGTGCAATCTATGAGACCACCATATATAGCACAGAAGCTTGCAAATACAATACTTGTGTTCATGATCTACAAGAGCCGCAGGTCTAGTGCAATCCAACATTTTCGTATAACAAGTGGTGCCTGGACCAAGATGCCAAGTTAGTGCAAGAAGTGTTGAGATATCGAGCTCATCTAGTGAGGCGGTGGACACTGATGACCTGCCTAGGGGATAGGCCCCACACTTACACCACTGGCATGGTTGGTGAGATCATGGGTGATATGCGGCCAGTGGGATGACAGGCTGCCATTCTAGAGACTGGCATAGTTATAGTGCCAACTCATTTAGTTGGGTTCACACTATAGAGGACCCTAGAATGTATTTGGTTGAGTACCTTTCATATGGTGTGTACTCTTATCTTTGTATATGGTGTGTTGAGTGTTGAGTGAAGAAGAAAAAGATTTTCAGCCTCTCACCTTGTGTGCTCTCTTTTAGGGTTTTGTGAGTGTGTGTATGCTTGCAAGAGCTCAAGCTCTCTTTTCCCCTACATCTTTTCATGGTATCAGAGCCTGGTTCATGCTAAGGGGGCTGAGCTGCAAGCAAGAGAAGCATAGGAAGTGGTACGAGGGTAAGAGCTTCAACTACTCTTCCCTATTTATGTTGGCGAGGCGACTACACCCTTGTCGGGAGCTCTACGAGAGGCACCGGCAAATGATTTCTAATTGAGGAGCTTTATTCTCAGGAGTAAAGCCATAGGGTAACTATTCTATCCTATCATCGAACTCAGCTTTTTGGGCCGAAAACGCATTTCGGACGCGTCAGGACCTTCGTTTTTCCATAAGTAGGCGATTTCGAGCACTGTAGGTAAGTCATCGATTCTCTGCAGAACTCTATTTTAAGAACTGCAGGAAGACAGATTGGCTATGTAGACACTATGTGTGCTGCAAGGAGGTCAACAGTTGCCATTGGGTGTATGTATGCACATTGAGGTCACTAGTTGTTGTGACATTTGAGTGTACTATAGTACCGCTATAAAAAATACAACAATTTGTACAGGACAAACCAAAGTGCTGTTTCTAGTAAATTTATGTGTTTGGCAAGATGTCAAATGATGGCATAAACTAGATTGTTGCTGAGAAGCTTGATAAGAACAACTTCCATGCTTGGAGGTTCAGGCTGACAAATTTCCTGATGGGAAAGGGTTATTGGGACTACATAGAAGGTGAGCATGAAGAGGCACCGGAGATACCGGAGATCAATCGGACTGCTCCAGATGTGAAAGAGTTCAAGGGTTGGAACCAAGGAGCCAAAAAAGTTATGTATTGGCTCTCTATCAGTATACAAGACACCATGATTGGGCACATACAGGATGCCAAGTCCCCCAAGGAGGCATGTGACACCTTGGTAAAACTCTATGAAACGAATACCAAGGCACGAAAGATACAGTTGAAGAATGAACTTCATACTATGGAGAAAAAGAGTATGTCTGTGAATGACTACTATGCATTGAAGATAAAGGGTATTGTGGAATCCCTTGCATCTATTGGTGTTTCAGTAGATGATGATGATAAGGTGGAAGTCTGTCTACGTGGTCTCGGGCCACAATACAAGGCGTTCAAGATGTCTATTCAGACTCGAGAAAACATTCCCAATTTCACAGATTTGGTGTCTTGATTATAGAAGAGAAGAGCTTGGGTGAAGACCAACAGTCTTCACAAAACAAAAACAGTTCTAAGCAATAGGCCTTCTACACAAGCTCAAGAAGAGGACGAGGTAGAGGAGGCCGTGGACGTGGTCAAGGAGGTGGCCAAACAGGTAATCAGAATTATGGCCAACAACAGCAACAACAACAGTCCCAGAATTCACAACAACAACACGCAGGTGGAAGAGGCCAATTCAGAGGTAGGGGGAGTCAAAGAGGTCGTGGGAATTGGCAAAGGCAGTATAATGATACATGTGGATGCTTTTATTGTGGTAAGCCTGGACATGTGCAAGCAGATTGCTATAAGAAGATGATGGCTGACATGCAAAATGGGAAATTGCAACAAAATAACTATGCATCCTCGAGCAGAAACAATGAGGATAATGAAAGGTTGTTTGTTATGTAGCATGTCGTTAATGCCATGTCTGAAAATGTTGAAGCAGCACATAAAGATGATGTATGGTACGTTGATTCAAGTGCTTCGAACCACATGACAAGTCATGGGGAGTGGTGTGGTTCAAGGAGATGAAAAACCTTGAAAGACCAGGTTTTGTGGAAATAGGGGATGACACTGCTCATCCAATTACCCATGTTGGAGATGTGCCATTGTCTATGCAGGATGGCAAAGTGAAGTACCTTACAGATGTACTTCATGTTCCAAACATAACAAAGAATCTGGTTTCAATTGGCGAGATGATTGAGCAGGGTTTGTAGGTTCGGTTTAATCCTGATGGTTGTTATGTGAAGACTTTAAAGAGAAGTGCAGGTTGATTGCAAAAGGCAACAGAGTGGGCAGAATGTTTACATTGAATGTAAACATGCCTGAAGTGAGTGTTGCAATGTTTGTAAATGGTTCAGGAATTATTGCAGACACATACATTTGGCATAAAAGAATTGGACATGTGAATGTGCAGAGAATGAAGTCTATGCTGCAGACTAAAGGAATTGTGACAGGGCTACCAAAATTTAAAGTTGAAGGTATGCAAAGAATATGTGAAGCATGCCAATTTGGAAAGTAAAAAAAGCATGTATTTCCACACGTAACAGAAATGTGAGCAGAAATGCACTAGACATTGTGCATTCAGATGTATGGGGTCCTACGAAGACCATGTCTATGGGAGGCTACTGCTGCAAGTACTATGTGACATTGATGACCACACAAGGAAAGTGTGGGTATACTTCATGAAGGAGAAGGGTGAGGTGTTCACTCACTTTCAGAATTTCAGAGTTATGGTTGAAAAACAAATAGGGAAACATGGAAAGTGCCTAAGGTCAGATGGAGGGGGAGAGTACTTCTCCAATGAGTTCTCTGAATTTTTGAAGAAAAATGGTATTTAGAGATAGTTTACATGCAGATACACTCCGCAGAAAAATGGAGTTGCTGAGCAGAAAAATAAGCACATTGCTGAGATTGCGCGAGCATTGATGGAAGAGAAGAATATGCCGCATAGCTATTGGGCTGAGGCTGTTTCTACAGTAGTTTACATCATGAACAGGACTCCAACTGCTGTAGCCATACATGATGTAACTCCAGAGGAGAGGTTTACTGGGCAAAAAACCTGATTTGTCTCATCTAAAAGTTTTTGGATGCATTGCATATGTGCATGTGCCAGATGAACTGAGAACTAAGCTGGATCCAAAAATTGAAAAATGTGTGTTTATTGGATATTCCCTTGAGCAAAAGGGATACAGGTGTTATAACCCTGCTACACGTGAGTTGAGGGTAAGCAGGGATGTTGATTTTTATGAGATGAGCAGCTGGTATGCTGCTGAAAAACAAGCTATTGGGGCTGAGGTGAGTGGAAATGTGGTTCAGTCCTACAAATGTGATTAGTACATCACATAAAGGTAATGAGCCCCTTAGTATGCTTGACATTTCTGCAGGGCATTCTCATGTTGATGGAGAGTCTAGTGTTGAGAGATGAGCCTTGATGAGGAGCTTGGGATACCAGCTATGAGAACACCTAGTGTAAAGAAGGCTATGGAAGCCATGAATGCAAAGCTGCGAAGATCTGGGAGAGTGAAGAATCTTGTGCAGAGGTTTACCTATGATGGTTATGTGGCACATCACTATGCATACATGGCAAAGGTTGTGCAGGTTGTAGAGCCCACATGCATTGATGAGGCTGTTGAAAATGTGTGTTGGGAGGAAGCTATGGATGAGGAGATGGATGCACTATATGGAAATGAGACTTGGGATTTAGTGCAATTGCCTGAAGGCAAGAAATCCATTGGATGCAAGTGGGTGTACAAAGTAAAACATAACAGTGATGGAAGCATAAGCAGGTACAAGGCTAGATTGGTAGTCAAAGGATATGCGCAAACATATGGCATTGATTATGAGGAAACTTTCAGCCCAGTTGCCAAGATGGCAACAGTGAGAGTTGTGATAGCAGTGTGGCTACATCAAAGAAATGGTCTTTACATCAGATGGATGTAAAGAATGCATTCTTGCATGGGGATTTGCAGGAAGAGGTGTATATGTTGCAGTCACCTGGTTATGAGGATGTGAGTCACCCCGAGCATGTTTGCAGGTTGAAGAAAGCCTTGTATGGCTTAAAACAAGGACTAAGAGCATGGTCTGACAAGATTTCTGAATATCTTGTCACTATTGGCTTTCGTGTAGCCAATTCAGATTTCTCGATGTATGTGAGACACAGTGATAGAGGGGTTGTGCTTGTTGTCATCTATGTAGATGATTTGATCATTACGGGGGACCATGATGCAGAGATATTTGATGTAAAGATCTTGCTTAGACAGAAGTTTGAGATGAAGGATTTGGGGGAGCTCAGATATTTCTTGGGCATTGAGGTGATTAGGTCACCACATGGTATTGGATTACTCTAGAGATAGTATGGCTTGGACATGTTGTCCAAGTATGGTATGACAGGCTGTAAGCCTATCTCAGTGCCATTGGATCAGGGAGCTTGATCTACATGACAATCACCAGGCCAGATTTGAGCTATGCTGTTGGGTTGCTGAGTCAGTTTATGCAAGTTCCTCGGAAGTCGCATTTGGATGCATTGAGACGCATATTGAGGTATGTGAGATCTACTTTGAATTGTGGACTATTTTATGAAACTGGGACAGAGATATGTGCACATGGATACACAAATGCTGATTGGGTTGGTAGTATCTCAGATAGATCTACTAGTGGCTTCATGTTTTCTTTGGGGAGTGCTGCTGTGACTTGGAGCAGCAAGAAGCAGCCTACGGTTGCTCTATCTAGTACAGAGAGGCCGAGTACAGAGGTGCTGCTATGGCAGCATGTGAGGTAGCTTGGTTGAGAAAGCTACTTGCAGATTTGGGTCTATGAGTGGATAGACAAGTTGTCATTTTCTGTGACAACATTAGCAGTCCAGGAACCCAGTTTTTCATGCTTGCACGAAGCATATAGAGGTCCACTATCATTTTGTCAAAGAGAAGGTTTTAGCAAGAGACATTGACCTTGTTTATGTCAGCACACAGGATCAGGTAGCTGACATCTTCACCAAAGCATTGGTGTTAACCCATGGCGGACATTGCGACATACTATATTTTACGTCATTAATTTAAATATTCTGAGTCATGGGCCGGGCTTGTCGGCACCATATGTTAAGGATGAAGGGATTGGGTGATCGCCGATGAGAGGCGCACCTTGGATATCAGTAGGATAAGGATTAGGGTCGGCCGACCATGTATGGGCGCCCAGTGTGAACGGCCAAGTCACCTATATGAGTCAAATGTAACCCTAAAATCCTTATTCTCATGTGTTGTGAATACAAGAGTGCTCTTGCCTTATCTCTTTGGTTTCCTTCTCCTGCGTTTGTGAGAGAGAGAGAGAGTGAGTGAGAGAGTGATCGAGCACTGTGTAGCGGCACGGCGGCGGCGGAGAGGCGGTAGAGCGGCGACGGCGGCTCCTCCTTCACGGCTGCGATGCGGGAATCCTTCAAGGCAGCAGTTAAGCGGTGAGTGACACACCCTTTGGCATTCTGTTTGAGCTTCCTTCCCTGGTTGTATGCTTGTAGCCATTCGTGGCTCGCATACGGTGTCTGGCAAGTCCCCAGCTACGACCTGTGCGGCAAAAGCGCACATTTTTGGCGCCGCTGCCGGGGAGTTGCCCTGCACCAAGCTCCAGTTTGCAGCTCGGCTGCTGTGTGAAGTTTAATTTACACTACTGTAGGAAAGGCGTCTTTGTTGCTGTTGTGGTGTTTCTGTGGTTTTCAATCTCTGTTTCTGCAATTTGTCTTCTGCATTTCTGTTTCTTTTTGTTATTTTTCCGCTCCGCGTGTGGGCGTGCATTCTGTTATCTGGTTTCCGCGTGTGAGAGGGATTTCTGAATCCCCAGATCTATGTTGTGTGTGCGAACTGCACCGCGGCCAAGGCTGAACCCTAAGGAAACCCTAGAAAACTTATCTCACAAAAAAAACAGAAAATAAAAAATAAAAAAATTATAAAAAATAAAAAAGAAAAAATTAAATTTTATTTTCAAAGAAAGAACCAAACATGTGGAGAGGAAAGATTTTCTAATTGGAGAAAAAAATTTTGAAAAGAAAGAACCCCAAACGACCCACGACCCCGGCCCCGGTCTCGGTCTCGGTCTCGGTCTTTTGATATATATATATAGGAGAGTGAGCCTCCATAGCTTTCTCTCAAGTGAGAGCTTATGGGAAGTTGTGCCCTATATGTAGCCCACTCCCCAAGGAGTAAAGTGAGCATGTGGGATAAAGCCCTCACCCTTTCCTCCACAAGCAAATAGGCTTTTGCCCTTTCCCCCCAAAGGAAACGGACTATTTTGAGGATTACAGGAGCTCTAGATAGGCGAACACGGTGCTGTAAAGCACACTAGGACCCTTTAAACGATACGCTCGTTTCGAGCTATCACACGCCCTAGTCCAAGTTCGACCGTAAGTAAGGGGGTCAAAAACGGGTTAAAAACAACACAAAAACAAGTAAAAACGGGGTGCGAAACACCTAAGAAACCACTTGTGTGAGTTTCAAGGGTAGTTACCAACGCACGTAGGGTACCCACGTCACATGCATCTACGCTCTGGTCGGGTGCTGGAGTCTGAGCCACTAGAAAGCGTTTCAGTCTACGCAGGCTCACACCATCCCTCCACGTTGGCATCTTGGCCTTCGGCTGGAACCCAAGGGAGTGCAACCCAAGATCCACGAATAGTGGATAGTGACTCATCCTCCGACTCAGAAGCCATGGAAGGGCACCCTACCAAGAACCCTGAGGAGACAAGCCAAAACATGCCAGTGTGGGCCCCACAGCCCGGATCTAGCATGTTTAGTCGTTTAATAGAGACCTTTAGTAGAGCTACACGCTCTGAGCATGCGACAAGCGAAGTAAATGAGGAAGGAGGGGTAGTAGATTCGCCATTCACATCTTATGTGGACCCTACCCTCCCAAAGAGTGTCCATGTGGATATTCTACCCACTTCGTTTAATGAGGGCCCTACTGAGCTACCACATTCCGATGCTCTTCCTAAAGTAAAGGTCCCTAGAAGCCAATCCATAAGAAGTGACATTGCGTCCACTTCAAGAGAACCGTTTGGCACACCAAGTCTAGATGGGATATTTCTCAATGAAAATTGGGAATATGATCTACACACAGAGACTCTAACGGACCTATACACGGGTTACACATACCATGTAGGTTGGTTAGAAGTCCTACGATCTACATCTAGCGCCACTAATCTAGAGGAGCAACAACACATGATATGTGATTCATAGAATTATCCAAATTGAGAGGCAAAATAGGGGAGTGGACCTAGTTTCCACTGGCCCTATGAGGTTTTTGGATACGGGCAAGGCCAAACAACCAACCCTATCACAATTGGAGACTCCCTCGGTGAGTCCCATAGACCCTTCATATGTTGTTTCGCCTGGAGTCTCAATGCAGGTTGAGCCCACGAGTAGTAACTTTAGTTTTCCAACCTTGGCTCAACTTTCCATTAAGGAATCCGCAATGCCTACCCCAATGATGAGCATGACAGAAAGCGCACCTGTTACCACTGTAGTTAGTACGACACCACTACCTAGTGGAACAGTACCTACAACAGTGCGTGGCAGTGCCTATCGGCCTTATGTACCTATTGCTACTCATGCTCATGTAGCTCCTACGCCTCCTAGTATGCCAATGGCGTATGCTCCAAGACTGCCCTATCATAACCATTATCCAAGGGGAGCTAGGCCTAGTCACATATCATATCCTACGTCATTTGCCAACTTACTCAGACCAACGCCAACTCCTATCAGCCAGGCTATCCCAGAAGTGCCTCCACCAACTATACCTGCTCACTTAGGTGATCTCGCAGCATTTGCTCAGACGATCGGACGATCCATTGCAGAAAACATGCGGGGTATGCCTGAGAGAGAACCCAGAAGCAAGGCAGTACAAGTGGCTAAGCTCACTCAAAACTTCAGTGGTAACGAGGATGTTAGGAAGCACATTGAAGTCTTTGAACACGTGTGTGATTCCTTGGAAGAGCACAATGAGCTGCACAAGTGTAAAGCCTTAGGCTTAACCTTGAGTGGGAAGGCCGGAGATTGGTATCGAACCTTAAGGGTTGAAGAGCGCACTCACTACCCCACTCTCAAGAGATTGTTCTTGAAAGAATACATACGTGAGGGTGTGCTTTGGGGGGTTGCATCTCAACTCCAAAAAGCTGAACGCGAGGAAGGGGAGTCAGTGAGAGACTTTATAAGTCGATTGAAACATCTAAATTCTCGCTGCACTCCCGATGAACGCTTCAATAACAACCAACTCCTCGATAGATTCATCCGAGGATTGCGCCACGAGGACATTTACAATGGCCTAGTCATTAGAGGTCTTACAACGTGGGAAGCAGTCACTGCCAATGCAATCCAGTTAGAAGACAACTTGATGATTGCAGGTAAAAAGGTGTCTTCAGAAACAAAATCTGTTAGTTCGCAAGTATCTGGGCACGAGCCAATGACGGTAAAACCTATTGCCAAGGAGCCCAAGATATCTAAAATGTCTGTGACCGACCTTACTAAGGCTCTCCAAGAATACTTTAGGGGTAATCGAGCTCCTCAGAATAGCCATATGTACCCAAGGAGAGAGCAACAATGGTGTTCGGTGTGCTTAGGACCACATAGCACGAGTGAATGTCCCACATTTAGAGTCAAATTCAATGGGAATTGCAATGCATGTGGTAAGTATGGCCATCAATCTAAAGATTGCCTAACACTTAAGCGAATGTTGGCAAACCAGGCACCACTAGCTTGGTCAAACACACCTCAAGTACCCGCGCTAATGCCTGCACAACCTATCGAGCAACCGTCACAGCACATAGTTCCAAGGAATCCGAATGTAGTCCAGTCTGTGCCGTTACCACCGCCAGTGCTAGGACCACAACCTCCACATCCAAGGATTACCCCTGTAAACCAGATGGGTTGTGAGTCACATAGTGCATGTGGAGATTATGAAGAGGAGATAGACCCCACTGCTCCATACGGGATTGATACGTTTGAAATGATTCCCCAGTACTACATGGAGGATCATTTCGGGCAAGTCAAGCCTGTATATCAAGCGGCTGCTCTTGCCACAAGAGGGCAAAACCTTAATACCATGGCGAGGAGACCACCTCTTCAATGTTACGAGTGTGGTGGACCGCATCGTGTAGCGGAGTGCCCTAATAGGTTACAAAAGATCGCTACTCAGATGCAACCAAATCAAGGGAGCACATCGGGAATGCCGGTACTTACATGTAATCGTTGTGGCATAGATCATTTGATCGCTCAATGTCCACATAATCCTAATGCACCCAAGATTACGCCATTGAATTTGGTTGAGGTCACCAACCAAGCACGAAGAACCACACCCGTTGTACCCGCGAATGTAGTTACACGGTCAATGCTTCAAAATCAAAACTACATTCTTGAAGAAAGGGATACTGCATCAATCGCTCAGGCAAAGAAAAAGAAAACACGGCGGAAGAGATCGCTTAATGCCACGAGCTCCAAGCCTAGTTCAAAGACTAACATAGGGACAGGAGACGACCCCGTGTATATGAATGATCCTGAAGATGATTCCGATTCAATAGAAACCATGGGGACCAAAGCCACTACCTTAAAGGAGGAACCCACTCGGGAGCTCAATGAAGGAGAATCAAGCGAGTACATAAATAAGGGAAAACAGAAGGAAACTTCCTCGGTCCCACAACCAAGTCAGTTAATGCCCTCTCGACCACCCAAACTGACTGAGACTCCCCAAGACAAGCCACGTGGGCCAAAAACCCTCAAGAAAAAGATTGGAACTTACCCAAACCCAGTTGAGGAGATTGAACAAGTGCAACACTTAAGGGGTTTGGTGGAAGAAACACAAAGAGAACTGGAGCCAAACCCGAGAAAAATCAAAATTCCAGACACAGTGTTTCCTACGCAAGTTCAGCCTCACCGGAACCATAAACCGTTAGCTATACCGAGTATCATTCGAGAAGAAAGTGAGGATAGAACATCCGGAAGTGGGCAAACACCCTTCTTGCTGGAAAGAATGTTTAGTGAGGGAATGCCTGACCCCATCGAAGAGGAAGTGATTCCATCTTCACCAGTCCCTAGTCAAGGGGCGATGTCTCGAAAAGTACCGTTGAATGTGTCTAAGCTAATGGATTTCATGTCCTCTGAGATCAGAACCACGATCATATCCAAATTATACGGAGATCCTGAGCTATTCTTAGCTCTTCGGGCATTTCTCAATGGAGAACTAAAGGCGGGGTTACCACAATTTGCAAATATGGATAGACCCGACACGCTTCAAGATGAAAGGAAGCATTGGGATCTACAACCCAACCTAGATGAAGATTCGGTCGTTGAAATACCTGTGAACAAGTTGGGACAGTACTTTGAAGGTGACGAATCTAATGCCACCCTCCCCATTACTACCAAGGGATTAACTCTAAAGGGAATCCTTGATGGTGGTGCTGGAGTGAGCATTGTGACTAAAAACTGTTGGGAATCTATGGGAAGGCCTCACCTCGAAGTCACAAACATAGTGGTTAAGATGGCAAACGGAACCATAGCTAAACCTATTGGAATGTTAAGGGACCTTAAGATCAAAGTCCTGGGATACAAGGTAAAACATACCTTCATTGTAATGGATTTCTCCAAGCATCCTATGTCATATCAAATGATCTTAGGATGTCCTTTCATGAGGGAAGCACAAATGGTACATGACTGGTCGAAAAACCATGTCTACCTACAATTCCAGGACTCTGTCATTCGAGTTGATCTTGAGAATGGTCGTGCACATCCTTTAGGAAGCAAGGTTATCATCGATAATCGATCGGATACCACTGTTCATTCCGCCCCATTAAGGTATTGCTATACATGCAAAAAAGAGACTGATGATGGGAAAGATTCTCCTTACATGGATGTCCTACCGGGTATGACTGAGTCGGATAACGTGGATTGGGTACACCTAGCGGCAACCATAGATACATGGGGAAATAGAGGCACAAGTTGGGTAACACCTGAGGGGCAAGATATGCCACCGTTAGTGCCAATAAACATGATAGGTGTTATGCACATGACTCCTGATGGCGAGAACGTGGCAAACTCCACCGACACTGAAAGTAGCAAAGACTCTGACCAATGCAACTCTGAGTATGAATCTCAAGAAGAAACTGACCCTGAGCCTGATGGGGAAAATGAATCAAATATTCACACAAATGTGGAAGCAAGGTGCTCAAGGCCTGGGACAGTGGCCTCCTGTAGTTCATCCGAAAGTGAAGATCGACCAAGTGAGTCCGAATCTGATAGAAACAAAAATCAAAAACTTGGTAAGAAGAAAACGAGACATAAGCGCCAACGCTATCGAGCTAATGTACGCACTGCAATAAACAAGGAAAGATCCACTGCAGAATGGCTCAGTTATGTAGGAGCCATTGATGCTCATCGGAAGATAGCGGATAATTGGGGACAATACCTCCAAAGTGTCATGTGGTGTATTCCGCAACCTCATGACGTCGCCCAATTAGAAATCGAACAGAAGCCGAAACTAAGTCGTACTGCAAGAAGGCGGCAAAACCAAGAGTTGGCTCAGCAACAAAAGGAAGCGGAATTGAAAGAAAAAAGTCTGGCACAACAAGAACCAGTAGACTTACACCCCGCACCCGGGCATTTCAAATCATTCACCACAGGGGAACGTAAAGTAGTCTACACAAAAGCCCAACGAACGCCTACCAATGGGAGTAGCGGTGTCTACGATGGCCCTGCGGTAGTTAAGGAGATAGACTTAGCAGATCCGGGTGAGGAGTCTAAACCAGTTTATATTGCTCAAGACCTCACCAAGGCGGAAGAAGCTGCACTTACGAAGCTTCTTAAAGAATTCAAGGACATATTTGCTTGGACATATCATGATATGAAGGGTGTTCCACCCTCGGTGGTGCAACACACGATTCCAATGATTAGCACTGCTAAACCAGTCCAGCAACGTCCCTACCCAATGAATCCTAAGTACGCAAAGATTGTACAAGAGGAAATTGAAAAGCTGGTAAAATGTGGATTCATATACCCAATTGAGCACTCAGAATGGGTTTCTCCGATAGTCATCGTGCCAAAGAAGAATGGGAAACTCAGAGTGTGCGTTGATCTCAAAAAGGTTAATGCAGCCACCAGAAGGGATCATTACCCCTTGCCATATTCTGAACATGTGCTTGAAAGAGTGGCAGGCAAGGAGGCATATAGCTTTTTAGATGGGTACTCGGGTTACAATCAGATCACAATTGCAGACGAGGACCAAGCTAAAACAGCATTTATCACGGAGTTTGGAGTGTTTGCCTTTCGCGTCATGGCTTTTGGCCTGACCAATGCACCTGCAACATTCCAACGATTGATAAACACGGCCTTTAAGGAATATCTAAGGGACTTCTGTGAAGCTTTCTTAGATGATCTTTGTGTTCATTCCTCTTGGGACGAGCACTTGATGTGTTTACGAAAAATATTTGAAAGGTGTAGATTATATCGCATCTCCTTGAATCCTTTCAAATGCCAATTCTGGGTTAAACACGGAGTTATCTTAGGGCATATAGTGTCCAAAAATGGGATTTCCACTGATGAGAGTAAAATCAAGGTCATTCTGGAATTACCCCCACCCACCAACTACAAGGGAGTCCAACGCTTTATGGGCCACGTTGGTTATTATCGAAGGTTTATTCTCTTCTTCGCCGAGATAGCTCGACCATTGTATAAGCTTCTCATCGAGTTTATTTGGACCGAAGAATGTGACCGTGCCTATGAGCTATTAAAGAAGGCCTTGGCGAGTGCTCCAATCTTGAGAATGCCTAACTGGGATTTACTCTTCCATGTGCATATTGATGCATCAAACTTTGCTATTGGGTGTGTGTTAACTCAACCTGGAGAACACAAGCTAGACTACCCCATTAGCTTTGCCAGTCGCCAGTTGAACGATGCTGAGATGAACTACACCACTACGGAGCGAGAAGGGTTGGCAATGATATATGCAGTAAGGAAATTTCGTTATTACCTCCTTGCCACCAAGTTTGTTTTCTATGTGGATCATCAAGCATTGTTGTATCTGGTAAACAAACCATGCTCCACAAGAAGAATCACACGATGGCTATTGATTCTTCTTGAGTTTGATTTCACGGTTGTTGTGAGACCTGGCAAGAAACATGTTATGGCTGATCATTTGTCTCGCATACCCAATGGTGAGGCTCCTACAGCGGTTGATGATGACTTACCTGACACTTCCCTGTTCATGGTGGAGACAATGCCTGAATGGAGTGAGAAGATTGTTAACTTTTTGGTTAATGGCTTTCCACCCAAGGAGCTTCGTAAAGATCTAGCTCGAAAGCTGATCAAAGAATGCGAACCCTATTGCCTGATAGCCGGGACTCTTTATAAAAGAGGAAAGGATGACGTTCTTAGGCGTTGTGCCCGAGAGGATGAGTATCTATACATTTTACAAGAGGCACATATGGGCGTAGCCGGTGGTCACTTCTCAGGAGACTTAACTGCGCGAAAGATCTTACAATCAGGGTATTGGTGGCCCACTATGTTCCAAGATGCATCACTCTTTGTGAAGGGTTGCGATGAATGCCAACGATACAAGAAACCGCAGAGGAAAGATCAGATGCCCCTACATCCGATCAAAGTAAACCAACCATTTGAAAAGTGGGGTTTAGACTTTGTAGGTCCAATTAGTCCAGCGGCCCGAAACACACAATCTCGCTATATTATTGTGGCCACTGATTATATGACCAAATGGGCTGAAGCGAAAGCGACACGTAAGGCAGATGCAAGGACAACAGCCAAGTTCCTCTTTGAAAATATAATCACACGATTCGGTTGTCCTTTTGAACTTGTGAGCGACAATGGTACGCATTTTATAAATGAAGTGATTAAGGAGCTCACAACAAATTTCATGATATCCCATCATAAATCTACTCCTTACTATCCGCAAGCGAATGGCCAAGCCGAGAGTACCAACAAGACTTTAATTTCCGTTTTGACAAAGACAGTTGAAGCTCATCGCACGGATTGGGATCTAAAGCTTACGACAGCTTTATGGGCCTATCGTACTGCATACAAAGTGGCTATTAATTGTACACCATTCAAAATGGTATATGGTCAAGAAGCAGTCATGCCGTGGGAATTTGTCATTCCAAGTCTTCGTGTTGCTACTCAAGAGGGTTGGGATGGTAATCCCTTAGCAGAACGTCTGTATGTCCTTGAGCGGCTAAATGAAGAAAGACAATTGGCTGTATACAATGCCTTTGTGGAGAAGGATAGGAGGAAAAAATGGTTTGATCGCCATCTAAAAGACAAGGACATCAAGGTTGGGGATAAAGTCCTGATGTATGGAGTGCGAAACGAAAAGAAGAAGCTCAAATATGCTGGTAAGGGACCATATAGAGTATGTGAAATTACCCCGCAAGGTACCATCAGAGTGGAGACTCTCGACGGAGTTGAAACCATTGGATTCCTTAATGGGAGTAAATTCAAAAGATACTATGACCCCCTAAGCCAGGAGGAGTTACATGCAATCCATCAAAAGAAGGCAGCTAAAGAACAAGCTGAGCTTAAAAAGATACAAGCGAGAGTCGAAGCCAAAGAACGTCAACAGCGTGCTAGGCGACAACGAGAAGCCAACTTGGGAATTACGCAAGTATTTTTCGAGGAAGCAGAGGAGGATGCACTGGAATCTGACCCACCTCTAAGATACCCAATTGAGTTACAGAGTCCTTACGGGGAGGTGCTGTATAATGCATTATTGGATACAGGAGCTCAACATAATTTGCTATCATATGGCGTGTGGTGTCAACTGGGAAAACCACCTTTAACCAAGAGTTCTATCCAAGTTCAAGGAATCAACAAGAAGAAAACCCCTGTATCAGGAATTCTGCACACTCCGGTTGCCTATGACAAGGGAACCATAATTCAAAGCTTTTTGGTTATGCCTACTGGTACCATGGGAGGGACTGTAATCTTAGGGCGCAAATGGATGATGGCCACCAAGTGCAATATCGATTGGGCAACCAGACAAGTCACAACGCAAGAACCAACACTAGGTCTGACCGCTCAAAATCCCGCACCTAAGTCATCCACTCAAATATTAGATAACGAAAAATCACAAAGTCCAGTGGCAAAACCATCTTTGATTGTTGGCCACCCCTTTAACGCTTCAATGCCAAGAGTGGAAACAGGCAAGGTGGTCCCTAAAGCTTCACTTACTATGCCAAAGAGTACATACAAATGGGTCCCCAAAACTTCGTTAACAGCTACTTCCCCTGCTCAATCTCGTTCAGCCACCAAGAAGCCTCGTAAAAGGAAAGTAGCTACCCACCCGAGAAAGGGCAATGTAACATCGCGATGGATCCCTAAAAAGTTATTAGTAGCCCAAGGGTACTACGAGGGAAATGACCAGATTTGGGTCCCTAAACATAAGCTGAATCCCTCTACATCACCTGTAAAACCTTGCAAACCAGTTGTTGCCACCCCAACGATAATTCAAGATCGTGGTAAGGGAAAGGTAACAGAGTGCTCCACACCACTTCTTCCAAAGTTAGTTTGGATTCCCAAACGATATCGATCATTACCACCTAGCTCAGGAAGGGGGGAGCCACATGAAGCTTCTAGCTCCTCATGCCAGGCACACGCTGATATAGAAGTTTCTACATGCTCTACACCTACTCTTGCCAACACCCAACAAAAAACCGATGAACCTACATCTCCCCTTGTAATAGTATCGATGGAAACCATTTCCTCCATTCGTCAATGGGAGCGTACACTACCATCTCTGCAATTGGATGTGGCCACAAGGGTCATAAAAAGCTATTTGCCCACATCACAACCTATGACCCGCTGGACAAATTGGTTCCAAGAGGCTGCAACATCATTGCAAATAATATGATCTACCCAAGGAAAGGGGGAGCATGTACTCACGCTCGACATTCTAATGCTTCCTCCTTAACCTTCTCCCCTGACCATGTAATTGCCAAATTCAAGGGGATGTATATATACAGCTTCATACATTATAAAAAACAAAAAAAAAACAAAACAAAGAAAAGAAAAACAAAAAATAGTAAAAAGAGCAAGAGCACAAAAAGAGGATAAATATCCGTATACAATCAAGAACTAGATTGACCTGTCTCACAAACCTACTGATGCTATATCTGTGTTTGCAGATATGGCAGATGCACGATCATCATACACTTCATCCACTCCCGCCTTTGATGAGAGGTATCATCTGTACCTTTCTCAGATATTTCACATGTGCTATCCTGTAATTGAAACTGAATGGGATCATATAGATGTATTAGCCAGAGAGGAAAATGTTGAGGAATTAGAATGGCTAATTCGCCTATTAACCATGACTGACCCCTACTCCGTAGAGGACATATCCCCGATAGCCCAATGCTTTCCTTTTCCACAAGATGACTATCCTCGCATCGTTACATTCTTGATGAGTCTATGTGGATGGGAAAATGAAAAGGAAATATCTGACAATGATGAATGGACGGATGAAACTCATGGCACTACTGAGGTTGATTTTATTTATTTGGATGATGCGGATAGAGGCTTAGCCTTAGGGCTAGAGCCAGGACTCTACAACATCCTCTTACCGTATCCTCAGTAGTAGTGTGGTGACTGGTAGGTAGGTTAGTGTTTTCAAGTTTTTTCTAGTTTAGATTCTTTAAACGAGTCTTGAATTTTCACACTCATGTGCCTCTCGAGGTATAGTGCTTGTTAGTTGATTGTACAGGTTAAAAAGTTTGAGGTGGGTTCGCTTCCAAGTCCAGAGACTGTCGCAACGTTCATCAAAATATATCTACATCAAATTGCAAGCTGTCTCGTCAAATCAAGGAGATCTCCAATTACAGGTGTAATTCTTCCATACCCACTCTCTTTCGTTTTTACTGTTCAATCAATTGCATAAACTATAATGCATGACCACATGGAAATTATCAATGTACTACTTAGTTTTTGAAGTTGCTTGCATGCTAGTGTAAATCATTAATGAGCTTAACTTTATTGGAAATATTCCTAGGCAGCATGACGTCTTTAGTTAACCTTGGAATACGATTGTCTTAGGTCTAGGGTCAAACCATCTTAATGTTTGAACACCTGGCTGTGTGTGTGTTGACCTCTAGGATATAGATTTTACCCCTTGTCGAAAAGATGTAAGAACACATTTTAGTTCAGGAGCGAAGATCAAAACAAACTTTTAAAAAAAAAAAGCCTACAATAAATGGCAATACAAGTCTATGATGTGCTTTAATGTTGGCCTATCGCCTTATTGATACTTGGTAGGCGAGGAGTATTCTACTCCAGACCGATGCCTTGGTTGGTAGGGGGTAGCCTTGCCTAAAGTGAGCTAATAGATTCCTGGATAATGCCTTGTGTTAAACATGGTACCAGGATCGATGTTAGTGTTGCCTTAGGAAGGTCGCCATTGTGTATAAAAATTGTCATGTGCAAAAAAAAAAAAAAAAAAAGGCAAAAGGCTCCTGTAACTCTGATGTTTCTTGTGTCCCTAGGCTCGTGGTAACTACTTGTTCTTAGAGTAGACACAGTATGGTCATCTGTTTATTTATTAAGCTTGGTTATTTTCCTTGACTTAGGCCAGTTATAAACCTTGATTAACCTTTGACACCTTGCTAACTCTTGAATTCCTTTCAATAATTTTAAACTCCTATTAATTTGCTACACTAGCTCACTCATGTACCCTTAAACTAAGTTCTAATAACAACATCCATTGTGGTCTCACACGCTTGAATTTATACACTTTATATCTTTTGAATTCCAGCATACCTTCACTCTACTTCCCTGTTTTGCAGACGGTCTACCACAACAACCCTCTCGAGCTTACCATACCATAGCTTCCGGGGACGGAATCTACATCAGGAAGGGGGGCATGTTAACCCATGGCGGACATTGCGACATACTATATTTTACGTCATTAATTTAAATATTCTGAGTCATGGGCCGGGCTTGTCGGCACCATATGTTAAGGATGAAGGGATTGGGTGATCGCCGATGAGAGGCGCACCTTGGATATCAGTAGGATAAGGATTAGGGTCGGCCGACCATGTATGGGCGCCCAAGTGTGAACGGCCAAGTCACCTATATGAGTCAAATGTAACCCTAAAATCCTTATTCTCATGTGTTGTGAATACAAGAGTGCTCTTGCCTTATCTCTTTGGTTTCCTTCTCCTGCGTTTGTGAGAGAGAGAGAGAGAGTGAGTGAGAGAGTGATCGAGCACTGTGTAGCGGCACGGCGGCGGCGGAGAGGCGGTAGAGCGGCGACGGCGGCTCCTCCTTCACGGCTGCGACGCGGGAATCCTTCAAGGCAGCAGTTAAGCGGTGAGTGACACACCCTTTGGCATTCTGTTTGAGCTTCCTTCCCTGGTTGTATGCTTGTAGCCATTCGTGGCTCGCATACGGTGTCTGGCAAGTCCCCAGCTACGACCTGTGCGGCAAAAGCGCACAATTGGGTACAGAGAAGCTCTGCAAATTCAAGGCTTTGCTTGGTGTACATGAGATGGAGTTGAGCTCGAGGGGGAGTGTTTAGATATCAAACTCATCTAGTGAGGCGGTGGACACTGATGACCCGCCTGGGGGATAGGCCCCACACTTACACCACTGGCATGGTTGGTGAGATCATGGGTGATATGCGGCCAGTGGGATGACAGGCTGCGTGACAGCCATTCTAGAGACTGGCATAGTTATAGCGCCAGCTCATTTAGTTGGGTTCACACTATAGAGAACCCTAGTATGTATTTGGTTAACTTTCATATGGTGTGTACTCTTATCTTTGTATATGGTGTGTTGAGTGTTGAGTGAAGAAGAAGAAGATTTTCAGCCTCTCACCTTGTGTGCTCTCTTTTAAGGTTTTGTGAGTGTGTGTGCTTGCAAGAGCTCAAGCTCTCTTCTCCCCTCCTCCATCTTTTCAAGAAGCACAAGGGGTGGTTTGAAAAATGATTAGTAGGTTCCTTCCTAGATCCAAGTGGTTGAGCGCTGTTTGCGAGGCAAGTATGACTAATTAGCAAATCACAATAAGGCAAGTATACTTGTCGTTTCTGCTTCTGGGAAGCCCAATGAGACCAAAGTAAGAAGCAGTATGGTATGGGAAGATTCTAACATTTGGGAGGAAATCACAAAGGATAAATGAGGTTGGAAAGTTCCAGTTCACACCGCATGCATAAAAGAAGTTTGGTTGGATGATACTTAACCAAAAAGGTGAGAAGTTATACACAAGCTACGGGAAGCGGGAAGCTTTAGTCAGATGGGGGAGCATACCTCAGTGAAGATAAGTCCATTATTAAGGCAGAATGATACTGCCTGAGAGTCTAGAAAGAAGAAAAACTTTGAATGTGGAAAGATGACAGCTCTTGAGTAAAAGCATGCGCGACATAAGGTTACGTCAACAAAAGCACAAAAACCAATCTAAACAATAATAATCACTGGCTGGGTAAAACTTCCTACACAAAGTCCAGGCATACAACAAGATACAGAATGAAAGTTGGCCATGGCCAGTACATGCCCATATGTGAGACCCCTCTGCCCCCTCCGCACATCGGATTCCCGGTTGCTAGCAGCGGAAGTAGCTTCCTCTTGCGCGGGGTAGGGTTTCCTACTTGGGGCCTCACCCTCGAATGTCCGGACATGAGACTAATCTGGTGGTCATTCCGAAACGAAAACCGAGAAAATTTTCCTTGCCCAAAAAACGAGGACGGTTCCACCTTTTTTATTTTTTTAACGAATTTTCTAACGGGGTCAAGAGACTAAACTATCCTTCACCTGGTTAAACCAGATAGAAGGAAAACTACCACTGACTTAATCAATGCTTTTTTCCTAACCGAAATCAGGCACATCCGTTGATCTACTCATTTGAGAAATTCTTTAGGTTTTTATTTAACTACTCGAATTCTAAGCGTATTCCTATTATTTCAATTTAATTATTAAAACTCCACTGATTCCAGCCTAACCCCATCCAGCCCATGGGTTAGCCACCACCCAACCACTGGAATCGGTAGAACCAGACAATTACTCACCACCCATAATTGAATGCCTTTCTTAACCTTTGCTTTTTGAATACAGATACGCACACAATTCTCTTTAAAACTTTAACATATAAAATAATCCATTGCCAAACAGTTATTGGTTACAGATGTCATAACTCAAAAATTCCATCCAGTCCCTAGTTTCTCAAAAAATAGTATCACTCTGGACTCTCCATTGAGACCACTGGTGGTCAGCAAACCAGATCCAGTAACACATTACAATAATCATTTCGTCCATCATACATATCATCCATGACATACGCATGGGTGTCCTAGGTACCGCGAGCCCGTGCATCGCCTGGTCAGAACCCTCCAAGATCCTCCTTAGGTGTCCTGGCACTTCACTCAGGGACCGCTTCATCGGCCCTCATCCATGTACCGGAAGCGCACCATTTTTCAACCATACCGAGGCTGGTCAAGACCTGGGCAGGCTTTGCTGCATGAGCCGTCCTTTGAACACTCCCCACCAACTATTGCAACTGAACTTCCCTTAGAAAAACATATACCAAATACTCCCTCCAGCATTCTGACGTAAGACAGTCCTTTAAGAAAACAGGGTTTCTATGCAAGTTTTCAGTTTGATTTTCTTTTGAATACAAGGAGTATTTCTTGAATCAGTATCCCCAAAACTTCTTGATCGATTCTGAATTTCACACCAGAATTCCTCAAATTCTATAACCTTGATCCGCAGATCAATTCGAAGGGTCTCAAACTTAGTTTCAGATTTGGCGGGAGTTTTGAGTGTACTTTTCTAAACTCATCACATCTTCTTTCCTTGAAACTGACAAAAGAGTTTGGTCTTGGTCATAGTCTGATTCAAGTTTCAAGTGGGATAAGATTTTTCTTAAACTATCTTTCGCGAAAAGGTTTGATAATTCAGTTACTATTTTACCGAATTTCTTTCTTTGAATATACACTTAACTGATTTTCAAATTAGTTATGAATTCCAATGAGGAATAAATTAATCATTTATCTGAATATTTTGATCTCGAGAGATTTTTTGAATTTAAAATTTCACAATCCATGTGAATATAAAACGATAAAAATTTCTCTCTTAGAGTATTTAATTAGTCATTTATCAAATACTCATAGAATTTAAACATAGAATTTAAGAATTTTGATACAAAAAATTCTTTATGCATCTATTTATGTAAGATTCCTCCCCAGCCCCCCAAGCTGTCCAGTTTCTTCCCTTGTAATCAATCCCCTTTTCAGAATAATAAAAGATCTTGTTTCTACCTGTTTTGGCCTAGAGAGAGAAAATTTTCTAGAGAGAGATAACTTAATTTTTTGATATCTTTGGATGGAAAAATATCCTTTCTTATTAAACTAATTTTTTTCGAAATAGAACCTTAAAAAGAATTTCCTAAGATGCATTAGAAATAAATTATAATATGCTCAAAAGACCTTAGCCTAAGGGTCCAGATTTTCTGAAAATTTTGGATTAAGGTTCTAAGGGACCAATAAGATTAATCCAAATGTAGGGAGGAGATAAATTGAAGAAATAAAGAAACCCCCCCCCCCCCCAAAATGAGTAAATACTCACATAAGATAAAGAATGGACTAAGGACCAAAGGAAACATTAAAAAAAATGAATTTTGACACCTCAGAGTGGGGATTTCCCCTCATGAAGGAGGTACCTTTTCTCTCATCATTGCTTTCCATTTTAAATCAATAAAATGAGATATTTCATCTCTCCTCTCTCCTATTTCAAGTCTAGTTCCAAAAAGTAAGCTGAACTGACCCAAAAATGGTCAAGAATTGACCAAACTGATCTGAAAAATTCTAGAATCAGTTTGCTTGGTTTGAGGCTCACTTTTTCCTGTAAATAGAAGCCTTCTCCTTTGTAAAAGCTTGATAGTGTTTTTGCATTGTTACTCTACTCCTCCCCAGAGTCCAATACATTGAATTCACTTGATAATTCAATTGTTTTTTGACTAAATCCTCTCCAAAAGAATTGGTGGCCACTCTTGATCCAAACAAGAGTAGAACCCTCAATCCCTCAAGCCAAAGGAAAGCTCACAAAAACTCCATGTAAGCTAAAAATTCTGCTTTTTGATTTCTAATCTATGGTTTTCTGATTTCTTTACTTTTTTTTTTGTGAATCTTGATGAAAAGACTACCCCCTTCTCTTTCTTAAGAATTCAGCCCTTCTTTGTCCTAATATGAGTAACAAATAAATTGATTTAAACTTTTCTTATTGTTTACTCTTTAGAAAGTGAAAACTAAATAGATTAGAGTACTTTACTTCAAATTGGGATTAATTTTAAATTGATATTAGAATGTAAAAATTGAGAAATGGTCAGCCATACAAAGGAGGTTATGGTAAAATTTTCTTGAATTTTGGAAAAAATAAAGTTTATTTTATGTTATTCTAAAAGAGTAATCCCCACCATTTGTACATCCTAAAAGAAATATTTTTATTTACTCCATGTACATATTCATCTATGAATATGCATGGATATCATTGATATAATTATTGAAATTAATTTTTATGCATGGAAAGATGCATATTGAATTTTTTTACTATAAAAGTGTTATTTTTATTAGATTTGAATTCTATGCATAGAAAGATGCATATTGGAAATTTTTATTATTATAAAAGTGTTATTTTCATTAGATTTAAATTCTGTGCATAGAAAGATGCATATTGAAAATTTCTTTATTATAAAAGTGTTATTTTCATTAGATTTAAATTATATGCATAGAAAGATGCATATTGAAAAATTTTTTAATTATAAAAGTGTTATTTTCATTAGATTTAAATTCTATGCATAGAAAGATACATATTGAAAAAAAAATATTATAAAAGTGTTATTTTCATTAGATTTAAATTCTATGCATAGAAAGATGCATATTGAAAATTATTTTATTATAAAAGTGTTATTTTCATTAGATTTAAATTCCATGCATAGAAAGATGCATATTGGAAATCTTTTATTATAATAGTGTTATTTTCATTAGATTTAATTTCTATGCATGGAAAGATGCATAATAGAAAATTTTTATTATAAAAGTGTTATTTTCATTGAATTTAATTTCTATGCATGGAAAGATGCATAATGGATTTTTTTTAAATTATAAAAGTGTTATTTTCATTGAATTTAATTTCTATGCATGGAAAGATTCATAATAGAATTTTTTTATTATAAAAGTGTTATTTTTATTAAATTTAATTTCTATGCATGGAAAGATGCATAATAGAAAATATTTTATTATAAAAGTTTTATTTTCATCGAATTTAATTTCTATGCATGGAAAGATGCATAATAGAATTTTTTTATTATAAAAGTGTTATTTTTATTGAATTTAATTTCTATGCATGGAAAGATGCATAATAGAATTTTTTGATTATAAAAGTGTTATTTTCATTGAATTTAATTCTTATCCATGCAAAGATGCATAATAGAAATTTTTTTATTATAAAAGTGTTATTTTCATTAGATTTAATTTCTATGCATGGAAAGATGCATAATAGAACTTTTTTTTATCATAAAAGTGTTATTTTCAATGAATTCAGTTTCTGTGCATGGAAAGACACATAATAGATATTCTTTTTATTTTAAAAGTGTTATTCTTATTAAATTAATTTTATGTATAAATAGATACATAAAAGGATTTTCTTTCATTTAAAAGTGTTATTTCCATTGAAGTTGGATTTTATGCATAAATAGATGCATAAAGAATTTTTTATATCAAAATTAGATTCTCTTTAATTCTATGTGTTACTTCCATGAATAATTGATAAATGAATAAGTAAATACTCTGAGAGAGAAATTTTTATCGTTTCATATTCACTCGGATTGTAAAGAGAAAATTTAGGAAATCTATCGAAATCAAAATTTCAGATAAATGATTTATTTATTCCTCATCAGAATTCGTGATTAATTTAGAAATCAATTAAATGAATATTCAATGAATGAAATTCAGTAAAATAGTAACTGAAATATCACCGCCCTTTCCGAGAAAGATAGTTCAGGAAAAACCTTATCAGACTCGAACCCTAAATCAGACTATGACCAAGACCAAACTCTTTCGTCAGTTTCGAGGAAGGAAGATGTGACCAATTCAGGAAAATACACTTAAATCTCCCACCAAATCTGAAACTAAGTTAAGACCCTTTGAATTGATCTGTGGATCAAGTTACAAAATTCGAGGAATTCTGTTATAGAATTCAGACTTACGATCAAGAAGTTTTGGGGATACTGATTTAAGATATACTCATTGTATTCAAACTGAAAACTTGCATAGAAACCCTGTTTTCTTGTCTTAAATAAATCATTTATCTAAATATTTCAATCTCGATAGATTTTTTGAATTTTCTTTTTACAATCCATGTGAATATGAAACGATAGAAATTTCTGTCTTAGAGTATTTAATTAGTCATTTATCAAATACTCATACAATTTCAACATAGAATTTAAGAAAATTCTAATTTTGAAAAAAAAAATCTTTATGCATCTATTTATGCATAAAAATCAACTTCAATGAAAATAACACTTTTATATAAAAGAAAAAAATTTTATGCATCTATTTATGTATAAAAATCAATTTTTACAAGAATAACGCTTTTATAAAAAAAATTCTCTATGCTTCTTTTTATGCATAAAAAATCAAATTTAATAAGAATAACACTTTTGTAATAAAAAAAGTTCCTTTATGCATCTTTCTATGCATAAAAATCAAGTTTAATAAGAATAACACTTTTATGATAGAAAATTTCCATTATGCATCTTTCTATACATATAAATTAAATTTAATAAGTATAACACTTTTATAAAAAAAATTCATTATGCATCTTTCTATGCATAGAAATTAAATTTAATAAGAATAACACTTTTATAATAATAAAAATTTCCATTATGCATCTTTCTATGCATAGAAATTAAATCTAATAAGAATAACACTTTTATAATTAAAAAAAATTCATTATGCATCTTTCTATGCATAGAAATTAAATTTAATAAGAATAACACATTTATAATTAAAAAAATTTCTTTATGTATCTTTCTATGCACAAAAATTAAATTTAATGAGAATAACACTTTTATAATTAAAAATTTACATTATGCATCTTTCTATGCATATAAATTAAATTTAATAAGAATAACACTTTTATAATAATAAAAAAATCCCATTATGCATCTTTCTATGCATAGAAATTAAATTTAATAAGAATAACACTTTTATAATAACAAATTCCTTTATGCATCTTTCTATGCATAGAAATCAGTTTTAATAATTAATATCAGTGATATCCATGCATATTCATAGGTGAATATGTACATGGAGTAATTAGAATATTTCTTTTAGATGCAAAAATAGTGAGAATTACTCTTTTGGAATACCATAAAAACAAACTTTTTTTTCCACAAAATTCTGGAAAATTTTGCCATAACCTCCTTTGTATGGCTGACCATTTCTCATTTTTATCATTCTTTATTTGACTTAAATTAACCCAAATTAGATTTATAGAACTCTAATCTACACAATTTTCTAAATTCAAGAGAGTAAACAATAAGAAGAGTATAATTAATCACTTAGTTAATCTTTTTAGGATTGAGAAAGGTTGGAATGTAAAGAAGAGAAGGGGGTGGCCTTTTCCTTAAAGGCATAGCATTTGAATTTAATTCAATCAACTGAAAAACATAAAAATCAAGAAAACCATAGATTTAAAATTTGTAAATAAGTAAGAAAATTAGCATACATGAAGTTTGTAAGCTCTCCTTTGGCTTGAGGGATTGAGGGTTCTACTCTTGTTTGAAGCAAGAGTGGCCAATTGAATTATTAAAAAACTCAATGTAGATGGCTCAGGGAAGGAGTAGAGTAATAGTGAATAAACACGATCAAGCTTTTACAAAGGGGAAGGCTTCTATTTATAGGAAAAAGTGAGCCTCTAACCAAGCAAACTGATTCTAGAATTTTCTAGATCAGTTTGGTTAATTTTTTACCATTTTTGGGTTAGTTCAGCTTACCTTTTGGATCTAGTTTTGAAATAGGAGAGAGGAGAGATGAAATATCTCATTTTATTGATTAAAAATTGGGGGTAATGATGAGAAAAAAGGTGCCTACTTCATGAGGGGAGATCCCCATTCTGAGGTGTCAAATTTCAGTTTTTTAATTATTTTCTTTGGTCCTTAGTCCACTCTTCATCTTATGTGAGCATTTACTCATTTTTGGAGGTTTTTCTTTTATTCTTCAATTTATCTCCTCCCTACATTTGGATTAATCTTATTGGTCCATAAGAACCTTAATCCAAAATTTTCAAAAAATCTTGACCCTTAGGCTAAGGTCTTTTGTGCACATTATAATTTATTTCTAATGCACCTTAGGAATTTCTTTTTAAACTTCTGTTTCGGGGGAATTTATTTTAATAAGAAGGGATATTTTTCCATCCAAAGATATCTAAAAACTGAATTACCTCTCTCTAGAATATTTTCTCTCTCTAGGCCAAAACAGCAGGTAGAAACAAGATCTTTTATTATTCTGAAAATGGGATTAATTACCGGGGAAGAAACTGGACATCTTAAGGGGCTGGGGAGGAATCTTACACCGTAGGCAATCAAAGAAAATAAAATAAAAAATTTGGCAAAAGACCGAATCAGCCATTATGAGTGGAATGGGAGGAGGCATCAGTCCCAAACCCTGGTGGACTTGTGGTGGATCTGGAGTGTGGACGGTCAACTGAATGACGCCGCTCAATGAGACGCTGAAACTCTGCAAGGTCATCCTCTGTAGATAAAGCCTGTTAACGGAGATCAGCTAACTCATGTTGCTGACTGAACTCTGTAATAAGAGCGTTTTCATGTGCGTTTTTGAGTTAGCGGAGATCAGCTAACTCAAAAACGCATGTTGCTAACTGAACTCTGTAAGAGCGTTCTCATGTGCTCCTGCAAAGTGGCGAGCTCTCTCTCATGCTCCAATCGAAGGGCCTGCATCTCTGACTCATGTTGATGTTGGGTCTCCACCAAAAGTGTATGCTCCTGCTCTCAAATGGCTGCCATGGCATCCTCATCAAGGATGGGAGATAAGTACAGCTCAAATAGCTCCTCGCAAAGCTCCTGAAGCTCTCCGTCCTATTGGGCCATGGTCTCGTGTAACTACTCAGTGTAACTGCTGAAGGGCCTCCTCTGCATCCTCTACCCAGGCTATAGCCTCCTGAGCAGTCCACTCTACTAGATAGATCGATCGATGCAAGTGTCGATTAGCATCGGTGAAGGCACCTAGGACTCTTTGATGAATGAGTCCCATGGTTGTGATCCATCGAGAGGCTTCCATCAATGTGTCAACCACCTCATCAAGTCTGATGGAGTGGTCAAGAGACTCGGAAAGAGCCCAACCCCGGGAGTGGAGGAGAAGATGGTGGAGGTGAAGCTCAGAGGAACTGGTGGTGCTGTCGGGAAAGACTGTGTCTGAGAGATTCCTGCCCCCTCTGCGCAACGAATTCGGGGATGCTAGTAGCAAAAGTAGCACTTCTTGTGCGGGGCAAGGTCCCTCACTCGGGGCCTCGCCACCACGGATATCCGGACAAGAGACTAGTCCATCGGTTCTTCCAAAACCAAACCCGAAAAAGCTTCCCTTGCCCGGAAAGCACGAGCGATTCCTCTAGGATATATTTTTACTCTAATGTAGTCAAGAGCCTTAACTAATTGAACTGATCCAACCGAACCCGTAAGTTCCAAGGTCAGATCAAGGAAAAGTCTTGCACTTGGATCATAGAGACCAACACTTTTTTCCTCATTGAGAGGCACAGCCGTTGATTCTTTTCCATAGAACAATTTCTATCCGGGATTTACTTCATCTATCGTACCATAATAGAATTGAGTCTCATTTTAGAGATCCATCAGTCCAACCTAACCCCATCCACCAATCCCATGGGTTAGCCAACCGCCCAACCACTGTAGTGATGGGATCCAATTAGGAATTTAGTTAGGTTTTGTCCCGGGTACCATAATAGAATTGAGTCTCATTTTAGGGATCCATCAGTCCAACCTAACCCCATCCAATCCCATGGGTTAGCCAACCGCCCAACCACTGTAGTGATGGGATCCAATTAGGAATTTAGTTAGGTTTTGTCTTGGGTACCAGGGAAAAGAGTTCCCAGGCCCCCTAGCTAGCACTTCATGCAAACTTCAAGATAGTCACATCACTTACACACCCAATATGAAATTGCCTATTTTACAGATTCAGCTGACTTTAAAACAATCTTTTAATGAAACCATAGTATCATTGATCATAATCCTCCAGAATATCCGGTTGAATTCTCATTTCCAATCATTTCTTCATCGGTGTACCTATGGGATCATTGGTAACCAGAACGCTCACCCTCTGTCCACTCATCAGGGGCCTTTTCAATAGTTCCTAGCTCATAGTACCCATCAATATATTCACTTATAAAAATCCAAATGGAATCTCCGTTGAAGATCATCAAGATCAACCAACAGATTCATATAAAAAGCCATGGACTCATCCGTTGAGAACCAGCAAGGTCAATTAACCAGATCCATGCTCGGTTTCAGAAAACAACTCTACTCCTTGTTCCAATATCTCCCTCGACGCACATGTGGGTATCTTTGGTGACCAGAGCCCGAGCACCGTATGGTCAGCACCCTCTAGAATCCTTCACAGGTCACCTAGCACGCTTCACTCATAGACCACTTCCTTGGTCCCTCATCCACCGTACCAGAAGCTCAATGCTTTCTTATATATCTCTCTCTCTCTAAGAAAGAATAGTCATTCCTATGGCTAATTCTTTAGCAAAAGTGTTGCCATATACATAGGCAGTGATGTGTGTGAACACACTTAGGACCGCCGGGGCACTTTTTCCCTCTTTAGGAGGTTTTTTCCCCCGGCTTGTATATACGCCCATCATTCTAGGGCTAACTTATCTTTTGTACATTGACACAATCTAATACACTTTGTGTTGTGTGCATTCTTGCTTCTTCATCTCCAAGCTTTGTGTGCTTTCCTGCAACCCTAATTCCAACAATTGGTATCAGAGCAGGCATCGGCTCCCAGGGCTACGCCGCCAGCACCCTCCGACTCACGTTCTCCGATTGAGGTGAGTTTTCACGAGCGCTTGTAGGTCCCTATACTCTGCAAACAAGCCCATAGGGCTTGGCGTTCTCAGAAATTGCATCTGAGGTCGTTTCGGGCTCCGTTTTTGCATTTCAAGTTCTGCACAGGTGTTTTCGTCATTTTCTGCAAAAAATTTTGACAGTGCAGTTTTTTGCAAAACAGGCATACGTACTCTATTGTGGACCGTGCTATATAGCACGAGTTGTTTTCAATTCAGTCTTTACTTCATTACAGGCAGCTTTTGCATCAGTTTCAGTCAGTGGCCATGGCTGATAACAGCAATGATGTATTTTGCATGTTGTCTGCTGTGAAGACAAACTGGATGGAGACAGCAACTACCCACTTTGGGCATACATGATGCAGCATGTTTTGGTTGCAAAAGGAGTGTGGAACATTATGCAGGGTATGGATGTACGTCCAGGTTCTGTGGATGTAGGATCTGTTGAGGATGTTGCAGGTTCTAGCAGCTCTACTGTTTGCTGCTGTTTTACCCACTGCTGAACAAGCTCGTTGGGATGGTAAAGATGCGCAGGATCATGCCTTGATTGCACTTTCTGTCAAACGTAACATCACCCCACATATTCGTTCAGCTAAAACAGCAAAACAGGCTTGGGATATTCTAGCTGGTTTGTATGCAGGTCATAACGAGGCAAAAATCGCTTACCTGCGTAAAGAGCTAGAATTGAAGATTATGCAAGAAGATGATGACATGAATGTTTTTCTTGCTGAGATTAAAGATCTCAAAGAACAGTTGATTTCTGCAGGTGAGATTATTCCTGATCATTCTCTTGTGCAAACTGTTCTTGATGCTTTACCTGAGACATATCAGACTTTTGCTTCCACGTGGAGACTTCTTAATGAGGACAAACCTGATGCTGTCAAGTATGATACTTTGGTCAACAAACTCTTGCAAGAAGCGCAGTCCAGGCAAAACAGGGCCAGGCCAGGCACAGCGTGCAATTGATCAAGCATTTATTGCTGCCCAGCAGCAGAGAAGAAGTGGTAAGGCAGCCCCTTCCACTGTTTCTTCTCCTATTAGTAGGTCTGCAACTTCTTCTCCTTCCACAGGTAGCAACAATAAGTCTGAGAAGGCTCTTGATAAAGGCAAGAAAAAGACCAGGTGCAACTATTGTAAGGCAAATGATCATGTCATTAAGAATTGCCCTAAGCTAAAGGCTAAAGAGGCAAAGAAGAAAGAGTCAAATGCAGCCACAATAGCGGATGCTTCTACAAATGCAGATTCTGCAAATGTTGTGCAGGATACAGAATGGGCGTTTAGCGTGTATTGCCAGTATGACCCATCTGTACATGATGCATGTTTGGCAGTTTCTGTTGACTCTCATGTTTGGTATTTTGACAGTGGTGCTACAAAGCACATTACCTCACATCGTGATATGTTCACTTGTCTTGAGGCTGTCTCTAATGGGAATACTGTCACATGTGCCAATAATGCTTCTTACCCAGTGAAGGGCATTGGTAAAATTATGCTTACTGCTGCAAATGGCAGCGCTTTCACACTTTCAGATGCTTTGTATGTGCCAGGGATAAAGAAGAATCTATTGTCTGTCTTTGCGCTTGCTAGACTTGGATTTGTAGTCAAATTTGTGGATGACAGATGTATTGTTCATGATTTGACTTCTGGTGATACGATTATTGCATCTGGCACCTTGTTCCGTGGGCTGTATAGGCTCAATTATTATGACAAGTGTGTGGAAGATTCAGCAAATGCAGTTTCTAATAAAAAGGCAGTTTCAGATGCAAAACTATGGCATGCTCGTTTTGGTCATCTGAACTTTGCTAGTTTGCTACGTTTGCATAAATTTGATATGGTTGCTTCATTGCCCCCTCTTGAGGCAAGACAGCCTTAGTAACCAACCATGTCCTTAAATTGCCAGATTTTACCAAACCTTTTGAGGTAGTTATTACTGATGCCAGTGGGTTTGCCTTAGGTGGTGCTCTTATGCAAGAAGGTCATGCAGAGGCCTATGAATCTAGAAAGCTCAGAACACACGAGACCATCCATGACTTGGAGTTACTCTCAGTAGTTTATGATCTAAAGTTGTGGAGACATTATCTTTTGGGATAGAGGTTCACCTTGATGACAGATCATCAAAGTCTGAAGTGGATTTTTACCCAAAGGGATCTCAACATGCGTAAAAGGAGATGGATGCAGACCCTGCAAAAATTCAATTTTGAAATCAAGTATCAGCTAGGGAAAGAAAATGTGGTGGTAGATGCGCTCAGCAGAAAAGCCTCCTTGCTTGCAATTACAGTGGTGTCAAATCCATTAATCAGTGAAGCAAGGGAGAGAATCATGCACAGGATAAATTATTTGCCCCTATTGCTACCCTCCTGATGCAGGAAAGCAAGACTCCTCAGGAAATGAGTCGAGTTCTTGGGTACAAATTGGATGAAGGATGCATGTATTATAATAATTGGCTATGCATTCCCAATGATGAGGGAATAAAGGGAAGGATTCTCAAAGAATCCCATGATAGCCTGATAGCTAGACATCTAGGGTTTATAAAAACCTATATGTATGTGAACAAAAGCTTCTTCTGGCCACCAGGACTAAAAAAGGATGTACTTGAACATGTGCGGCAATGCTTATTGTGTCAGAGAATCAAGCCAAAGAGAGTCAAGATGCCAAGGAAACTGCAACCTCTAGACATTCCACAACTAAAGTGGGAATGTATCAGTATGGACTTTGTCTCACTAGATTACCTTCAGTGCAATAACTCAGGTTACAACTCCATTTTTGTGGTAGTTGATAGACTAACCAAAGTTTCCCATTTAATTCCAGTGAAAGAAACATACACTGAAGTGGATGTTGCCAGAGTTTTCCTTAAAGAGATCTTCAGATTGCATGGCTTACACAAGAGGATAGTAAGTGACAGAGAACCCAAGTTCACATATCGAAATTTTGGAGTGCATTCTTTGAAGCAGTAGGAACTTTCTTGGATCTCGGTATAGCCTATCACCCCAAAACAGATGGCTAGATTGAAAGAGTGAATCAGGTAATAGAAGATATCCTTAGGTGATGCTGCGGTAGGGAACCCAAGAAGTGGTTAAGCCATTTGCATCTTTGCTTACAATGCTTCTTATCATCAAAGCATTGGGATGAGCCCTTTCAAAGCTCTCTATGGACAAGATTTCCTTACACCATTGACTTGGTCTGACCCATTGATCAGAGTCCAAATATACAGACAAATGCTTGATGACATGGACCAGCAAATGCAATCAATACGTAAAGATTAAGGCAGCCCAAGACAGGCAAAAGCAGTATGCAGATAAAAAGAGATCATAGAGAGAGTTTAAAGAATCAGATATTGTCTTCATTTGAGTACGACCAAAAATAAGTTCCTTATCTTGGGAGAAGATTCTCAGGAGAAGAGTCCTCAGAGAGTTTTTAGTCAAGTGTAAGTTCTTCCCTCTAAAAGACACCACTTGGGAGAAAGAAGAAGAGTTGGCAAAAGATTACCCCCACTTTGCGAGATGAGGACATCTCGCATTTTTCAAGTGGGAGAGGATGTAAGATTCCTCCTCAGCCTGAATAATGAAAAAGCTTTTACCTCAATCCCCTATAATTATTCCCTTTTTTAGAATACAAGAAAATATTGTTTTTCCTTATTTTTACCTAGAGAGAAGAAAAATTCTAGAGAGAGGTAATTCAATATTGAGATATTTTTAGATATAAAAATTCTCCTAATATCTAAAATATATTTCCTTGAAACAGAAGTTCAAAATAAATTCTCCAATGTGCATTAGGAATCAATTAAAAATGATATAAGGGACCTTAGCCTAAGGGTCTAGATTTTCAAACATTTCTGGATTATGGTCCAATTAAGGTTTCCATGGGCCAATAGGATTAATCCAAGTGTTGGGATGAGATAAATCTAAAGAATAAAAGAAAATATCCAAAAATGAGTAAAGAAGAGCAAATGTTCTTTCTCTGTTGACCAGGTTGAATACTTGGGATTCATAGTGTCAAAGGATGGGATTTCTCCTGACCCCACAAAGATCCAAGTAGTAGTTGAATGGCCAGAACCCAAGGAAGTCAGAGGATTCCTAGGGTTGACTGGATGGTATAGGATCTTTATACCTAGGTATGCTCAGATAGCATCCCCTTCGACTAATCTTCTCAAGAAAAGTACACTTTTTCAATGGACTGCAATGTGTCAGAGTGCCTTTGACAAGCTAAAGAGAGCCTTAGTAACCAACCATGTTCTTAAATTGCCAGATTTTACCAAACCCTTTGAGGTAGTTATACTGATGCCAGTGGATTTGCCTTAGGCGGTGCTCTAATACTGCAGGAAGGTCATGCAGTGGCCTAGGAATCCAAAAAACTCACAACACATGAGAGGAATTATGCCATCCATGACTTGGAGTTACTCTCAGTAGTGTATGCTCTGAAGCTGTGGAGACATTATCTTTTAGAACAAAGGTTCACCTTGATGACAGATCATCAAAGTTTGAAGTGGATCTTCACCCAAAGGGATCTCAACATGTGTCAAAGGAGATGGATGCAGACCCTGTAGGAATTTGATTTTGAAATAAAGTATCGACCGGGAAAAGAAAATTAAGCTGAAGAATTTTTATGATATTTAAGAAAAGATGGATTTGAATTAAATTTTAGTGTCAAAAGGTGAATTTCCACCATAATTCTACCTAATGAATTAAGGCTGAGAAATTATGTGGCATAAAGAATATCTTTGGATATTTTAATTGGTAAAATCACTAAATTGATATTTACCCAAAATCTAGATGTTTAGTTGAAGGGAATCCTTGTAGAACTAAACCGAATGAATTTGGTTAGACTACATGAGGGACGGACAGTAAACCTAATTGTCCTTCTCTCGATCTGAATCAGACAAAAACTTCATGACCAATTCGAGTTACTAAATCCAACGAATAGACTACCGAAACTAATCTAGTTTTTTCTTGACCAAACTCACCAAGAATATAGTTGGACAAATGGATAAAATGATGGGTAGATTACCCTCATGAGAGATCAAGGATCCTCATTATGAAATTGGGAATTATGGAAAAAGGGTTGTCGGAGTCGATCTCAAACTGGAATTTTACTTGCATTGGAATCTCTGTTTTTTCATTCAGAGGAATGTTTTACGCCAGAATGCTAGAGGAAGCATTTGGCTTATGTTTTTCTAAGAGGAGTCTCTTTGGAACAGCTGGTTTTAATGATGTTGTGACACTTGCCCACTTGTCCTTCATGTAGTTGCTCATGCCGACATCGTGGCCTTTTGAGATATTGACTTGGATCTGGCTAGTGCTCCCTTGGTCACTTACTTTTTTATTGTCCTGGGTTTGATTGGTTCCAGAGTTTTGAGTTTTAATAGCCTAACCACTCTTGCAGACTTTCCATCCTTCTAGGGCTTCCTGGTCTTTTGAATTTTCCGCATCCACTTCTACTAGTGAGATCATGCCACAACAAATGCTCCGGACCGGCTCCTTCTCTTCCACTTCTGCTAGTGAGATCATGCCACAACAAATGCTCCGGACCGGCTCCTTCTCTTCCACTTCTGCTTCTTTTGGTGTAATTACTTCCAGGTGACCTTTATATTTTCTCATTCTAAAGCCATTCACTATTTTTGGAAAGGGTGTACCATCCAAGTTTTCTAAGGTGGAGGAATTCTTGGCTGATTGGGTCCTTCACTACTATAAATGTCCAATCCACCGAATTTTGAATTTTTCGGGGTGAGGTCCTAGCTTGGAATTGTAGACCAATACAAGATCTCCTTTCTCAAAAATATGAAATTGGGAAATTAAGGAAAAAGGGGTTTTTGTGGAACCAATCTCAAACTGGGAATTTTACTTGCATTGGAGCCTCTGTTTTTCATGTAAAGGACTATTTTACGCCAGAATACTGGAGGAAGCATTTGGCATGTGTTTTACTAAGAGGAGGTTCATTGCAACAGCCTGGCGGGGAGTCGTCGAGGGACGTCGCTCGCGGCAAAGCCTACCAAAGTCTTGACTAGCCTCGGTATGGTTGAAATGGTGCACTTCCGGTACGATGGGCGAGGACCGACGAAGTGGTCCGTGAGTGAAGTGCTAGGAGACCTAGGGAGGATCCTAGAGGGTTTTGACCAGGCGATGCACGGGCTCGCGGTTGCTAGGACACCCATGCGGCATGCATCGGAAGATTCAGATGGACTAAAGGGAAAGATTTTTGTGAATCAAATTTTGATACTGGATCTCGTTGGTTGGCCAGCTGATCTTCAACAGAGTCCAGACGACACATTTTGTAATACAATGGACTCAGAACTTTGGAGGATGATGATCAGTAATATTATGATTTCTATTGAAGGATTGTTTCAAAGCCAGCCGAATCTGTTTTATAAATGGCAATTTCATATTGGGTGTGTATGTGGTATGCCTACCTTAATTTTTGCATGAATCACTGGCTAGGGGGCTTGGGAAGTCTTTTCCTCGGTACCCAGGCAAAACACAATCAAATATTTATAAAGGAATCCCATCAATACAGTGGTCGGGTGGTTGGCTAAAACCCATGGGCCTAGGCTGGATCGGAGGAATCCTGCGAAACAATTAAGATGCGATAAATTACGTTAGTTAGATTAAATCCTGAGAAGACCTTGTTCTGTGTGGGAGGGGATCAGCGCGGCTATGCCTCGTCAAAGGAGGAAAAAAGCGGTGATTCCATGGACCAAGTGTGCAAGTCTCTTCTTGATCTAACCATGTGACTTCAGGCTTGATCAGATCAGTTTAACTAGTTAAGACTTTGACTCGTTAGAGTAATTCTCCCGTTAGAAGATTTTCCCATGGCGGAATCGCCCGTGCCTTCCAGGTGAGGGGAGTTTTTCCGGGCTCGATTTCGAAGGAACCGCCGGGCTAGTCTCTCGTCTAGACATCCGTGGTGGGCGAGGCCCCGTGTGTGGATCCCCGCCCCACACGGGAGGCCAATGCTGCTTCCGCCACGCCGACAGGTGCAAGCAGCGTCGGCGCCCCCGAAGGGGGATCTCACAGCTGGTATCAAAGCTTTGTTGAAAGCTAATAAGGAGAAATGAATTCTTATTAGAAAATTGTAAATAAAAACTCAGAAAGAGGATTGACATATTGTATTTTCATTTCGTAAGCCTTATTAATGAAGATTTTTAATCAAAGAATTTGATTTTATAGATGGAAGTTCCACACTTATCTGGTGTTCCTGACCTCACCCAGTCACAAGACATGATTACGTTCACCTTTGAGCATCTCCTCTCTTCCACTACAACTCGAACAAGCCGAGCCAGCAGACTCGCACGCCATTTCGAGGATCTATATTTTCGTGACACCCAGCGGAGAGACAGCAGCACAAGTGGTTTGCAGGGTAGTATGTCCATGCCTCTTGCGACCAACATGCAATGCTGAGGCAGAATCTCTCATTGACCATGATTCTGATGAAGCTGAAAGTGATACATGGTGTTATTTTATATCACTCATCGCCTCGGAATTTCAGAATTTCATGCCAAATCTACAGACTCCTTAGTCGCTTTATTCCTAAAAGGAGAAGATAGTAGCTCCCTTGGCAGTAAGGGAACTTTTGTATCAGGGCATGGCTATAGCCCAATACCGTTGTCTTATGCATCTCCCGAGGAGATTTTGACTTTTGGAGCCGAGCTGGTCTATGTACTTATTGCAACTTTTATATAAATAAAGAAATGTTTTGTGGAGAAAAATTCCCTGTTGTATAAGTGATTGTTTATAGACGAATTGATAAAGCACAATTTGTTACCGGACATATATCATAGATCTCCAATAAGATCATTTATCTTGTTTAAGAAATTATTTTTCAAAGCTCTTAAGCCTTAGGATCTCATGGACAATATCAAAATAAAAATTTAATAATATATCATTTTGGCAAAATCATGAGGCAAGAAAACCGTGGCCGTCAGCCAAACCCTCTCTCTGAAGAAGAAGAGCTTGACCCCAACGTTCCCAAGGCTCTTCACAGAATGCAGCCAGGACCCTTCAAAATGTTAAGATTCAAGCTCGATGTCAGTGTGAGCCAACTATGCTATGTGCTGGCATGTTAGGTAGGAACATGTGTGAGACATAAATGACCGTGTGTCCAACTGGTCATAGTGTGTGGACATTAGCTAGGGTTAGATGTGTGTGGACACAACTCATAGTGTGTTGTGTGGATTATGGATTATGCGGCATTATGCTTTGTGTGAGAGTGGACATGGCTTCCCTCTATGGTTAGGGTTTGCAATATACATTAGGGTTTGCTCTTGTGTGTGTGTCTCCTCCCCCTCTACCGTTCTTTCAACATGGTATCAGAGCCTTGTGCTGTTTATTAGGGTTTATGAGTGAGTGAGTGAAGAGGGAGAAGAAGCTATGAAGAGAAGCTGTGAAGCTTGCCATTGGAGCCGTGAAGCTTGGAGCACACCAAATACTATCAGATCTGAGAGCTTGGCCTACCGGGTAAGGTCTTCTAAACATCCTTGAGCGGATTGCAGGTGATACAGACAAAAGCAAAGCAAAATAGAGCAAATCAAAGCAAAGGAAAATTATGGTTTTTGGAAGCTTTCCATTAAAGCTTGAAAGCATTGATGTATGGTGGAAATACATGTAAATCTGGCAAAGCAAACATGTATCTGAAAATGAGGGATGTATTGGCAACTTCTATGCAAGCCCTATTGTGATTTTGGAGCATTTTGGAAGCATTTGGATGTATGAAAATCTCTGGTTTTTGAGCTCTCACAAAACAGAGAGAAGGAAGCCCAAAATTGATGCATTTGAAGTGAGTTTTTTGCTAAAATCCAACCATTGATGGATTTCACATATGCCTAGGTGTGTTGGGGACTCAAACCCATCTTCAATTAATACTATAAACCTTCCCAAATCACTGTATAGCAGGCGGCGCATTCTGGACTACAGAAACAGAGATTTTTTTCATAGTCTTTGACAGGTGGAGATCAAATTCTCATTGGTTGCTTGATATAATTCAAGTTTGCTTTATAAATTGGTTGCTATACACTTTGGAGAAGAGGGCTATGTGATTGGATTGAGAAATTATCATCAATTGAGCTGGGAATGAGCTGATTAAAACAGGCTGTCCACTGGTTGCAGAGAAACAGAGCATTTTTAATTGAGCAATTAATCTTTGGTCTTATACAATTGGACAAATTCCTCTTACATGGAGTTTATGGACACTATTGCTAAGCTACTGAATGCCTGGTTGCTCAATTTGGTCAAATATTGAAGAAATTAGATCCAAATTACTACTGGTTTTTCTAGTTTTTCTGGTTTTTCCCAAAACAGAGAAAGGGGTTTACAAAAATTGATATGTACACATGTCAGATGGTGTTGATACTCTACATTGAGGTTGTTTAGGTGTCAATGCAAGTTTCCCATACTTGATTGCACCACTACATTGTGATTTGGAGCTGTGGAAGCGCATCAAAACAGGGTATCTCGGACTACGTGAGAGTTCATTTTGGATGCGTACAGGTTGATTTTCTACATCAAATTTGGAGTTTGTTGGCTACATTGGAGTATCTGGAGCACTCATTGGAGTGTGGTTGAGCTGAGGAAGGCTCGGTTACAAATTTGGACGAGTGCGGAAGGTGCACATTGAGCAAACATGTCGGATAATCCAATTCAGATTGTTGGTGAAAAGCTAGATAGGAAGAACTTCCAAGCATGGAAGTACAGGATAAAAAGTTTCTTGAAAGGAAAAGGATTTTGGAACCTACACAGCAGCAGCTTATTGCTCACAAAGCAATGGTCAGAGAGAGCATTCAAAGTGCTGCATTATCTGTCTATATGTATTTCTGATGCTATGCTCATACACATACAGGATGCTGAGAATCCCAAAGATGCATGGGATACTTTGGTCAAGATGTTTGATACAGATACGAGTGCTCGCAAGTCTCAGTTGTTTGCCACAGCAGATACATAATGTGAAAAGGAATAAAAGGAGCATACATGATTATGTGCGAGAAATCAAGAAGTTTGCAGATGCATTGGCCACAATAAATGCCCCCATGCCTGATGATGATTTGGTGGATATTACCTTGCATGGTCTTGGCAAAAGGAATACAAATCTTTTGATACATCAATCTCAGTTCGAAGTACAGGTCTACCCGACTTTGATGAGTTGGTTTCACTCTTGTTGGTTGAGGAAATCAAGCTCAATGATTCATTTCTGGATGCATCTACTAGCCATGATGATGGCAGAAATCAGGCTTTCTACTCGTAGAGAGGCTTTAGAGGTAGGGGGAGATTTGCATCACGTGGACGTGGTGGTAATGGTCATGGATGGCAGGACAGGCCTCCACAATAGAATACGTTGGCAAGGCCAACAAAATTCTATGCAAGATGTGGAATGCCATTATTGTGGCAAATATGGTCATATGGCGAGAGATTGTTTCCGCAAACAGAATGATTTGAGAGGGGGTAGAGCACAACTTGGTGGAAATTATGCATAACATGGTGGAAACTATGCATCAAGCAGTAATGATGGCACTGCAAATCATTTGTTTGCTATGAAGCATGTTGTGGGTTCTATGACGACAAATGCTAAGAATGATGACACATGGTATATGGACTCACGAGCATCAAACCATATGACATGTCATGGTGAATGGTTTGAGCATATGAAGCCTATGGATGTAAAAGGCTATATGGAGACAGGTGATGATACCCAGCATGTCATTACACATGTTGGAAGTGTACCATTGGTCATGCACAATGGTCAAACAAAGTCTATGTCTGATGTATTGTACGTGCTTTTGATCACAAAAAGCTTGGCCTCAGTTGGTCAAATGGTGGAACATGGATTACAGGTTCGTTTCAACGAGCATGGATGCTTCGTTGAAGATTTCAAACATGGATGTAGAGTAATTGCTAAAGGCAAGAAAGAAGGCAGATTGTTTAAGCTGGATGCTGGAATTCCTGAGCTAAAATCAGCCATGTTCTCCAAAAGTAAAAATGTGGTACAGGACATTGATATGTGGCATAAGAGAATTGGACATGTCAATATACAGAGACTAAAGAACATGCAAACAAGAGGCATTGTCAGTGGATTGCCTAGGTTCAAATATGATGGACATATGCATGTTTGTGAAGCCTGTCAGTTTGGAAAGCAGGCAAGGTTGAGGTTTCCTAGAGAAGGAAATATGAGTTGCAGGCCACTTGAGATCGTACATAGTGATGTATGGGGTCCTGCACAAAACCCATCTATCAAAGGCAGTCTATACTATGTGACATTCATAGATGATTTCAGCAGGATGACATGGATATACTTTCTCAGGGAGAAGAGTGAAGTATTGGAAAAGTTCATGGATTTCAAAGCTTTTACAGAAAAGCAATATGGCTGTTGGATTAAATGTCTGAGGACAGATGGAGGTGGTGAATACACCTCAAAGGCTTTTGAGCATTTTTTGAGGAAGCATGGAATAAGAAGACAATTGACTTGCAGGTATACATCTCAGCAGAATGGTGTGGCTGAGAGAAAGAATAGAGTCATATGTGAAGTGGCTAGGGCGATGCTCAATGAAAAGAGCATGCCAGATTACTATTGGGCACAGAAGCATGTGCTACTGCAGTGTATATATTGAACAAAACATCTACAGCAGCCATTCATGGAAGCACGCCAGAGATGCGGCTTACAGGTTATAGGCCAGACATTGGACACCTTAAAGTTTTTGGATGCATAGCTTATGTACATGTGCCTAATGAAAGAAGAAGGAAGTTGGGTCCTAAGGCAGAGAAATGTGTATTTGTTGGATATGCACAGGATCGAAAGGCATACAAATGTTATAATCCACAAACTAGACAAGTGGTCATCTCACGTGATGTGGTGTTTGATGAGCTTGCTAGTTGGTACAAAGCAAAAGATGAAGGTGTCATTGAGTCACTTGAGGCTGATGTGCATGTGAACTTGCCACCACAAGCAAGTTTTAGTTCTACTTCTGTCTGGGCCAGCAGAGCAGAAGCTGAGAGTAGCAGTGTACGTCCATGGTCAGGATGTTTGAGGCATGAGAGTGTGAGCACTAGGAGTAGTGCTATGGATAAAGGCAAGAAGAAAGTCGAAGGAATTGGAATCACAGGTTATGAGTCATCTAGTTCTGAGAGTTTGGATGAGGAGCTTGGCATACCTGTTTTACGCACACCTGGTGCTAGGCAGGACAGATATGACCCGCAGGCATTGCGGAGATCCCAGAGAGTCAGATATCCAGTTCCCAGATTGACATATAGAGATTTTGCTATGCACTATGCATATATGACATCTATGGTGAAGCATGTGGAACCTACATGCTATACAGAGGCTATTGGAGAGCATGTATGGGAGAAAGCAATGGATGTTGAGATGGATGCATTGGTCCATAATGATACATGGGACGTGGTTGCATTACCAAAGGACAAGAATGTTATTGGATGTAAATGGGTTTACAAAGTGAAGTGCAAATCTGATGGTTCTATTGAGAGACATAAAGCAAGATTGGTAGCAAAGGGTTATGCACAAACCCAAGGTTTGGACTATGATGAAACCTTTAGTCCAGTGGCTAAGATGGGCACAATGAGAGCAGTCATTGCTATGGCTGCAGCTAATGGCTGGGAAATACATCAGATAGATGTCAAAAATGCATTTCTAAATGGAGATTTACAAGAGGAAGTGTATATGGCACAGCCAGAAGGGTATGTACACCCAAGATATCCCACTCACGTATGCAGATTAAAAAAGGCATTGTATGGTTTGAAGCAAGCACCTCGTGCTTGGAGTGATAAGATGAGCAGATATCTTATCTCACTTGGTTTTCATATTTCTACAACAGATTCTTCACTCTATGTGAAGAAGATAGAGCATGGGATTGTTTTACTAGTCATCTATGTGGATGACTTGATTATCACAGGTGATCATGGTGCAGATGTGATGCATGTCAAGAAAGCTTTGAGTGGGCAATTTGACATGAAAGATCTTGGTGAGTTGAGATACTTCCTTGGAATTGAAGTGGTCAAAGATCATGCAGGTACATGGTTAGTACAGTGCCAATATGCAAGTGCCAATATGCATTGGATATGTTGGCAAAGTATGGCATGACAGGGTGTAAGCCTATGAGTACACCATTGGAGCAAAATGTGAAGTTGCGAGCTGATTATGGCAAGGAATTGGATGATCCTTCTATGTACAGGAAGATGGTTGGTAGTCTCATATATATGACTATCACATGCCCGGATTTGAGTTATGCTGTAGGGCTAGTAAGCCAGTTTATGCAGAGCCCCAGAAAGCCTCATTTGGATGCAGTGAGACGCATCATGAGATATGTGAAGACCATAACACATTATGGTTTACTTTATGAGAGTGGTAAAAGCTTGGACATACATGGCTACACAGATGCTGATTGGGCAGGTAGCGCATATGACAGGAGGTCTACTAGTGGATATGCTTTTATACTTGGAAGTGCCGTGGTGAGTTGGAGTAGCAAGAAGCAACCTACAGTTGCTTTTTCCAGTACAGAGGCTGAATATAGAGGTGCAGCCATTGCTACTTGTTGTGAGGCAGTTTGGTTTAAGAGTCTCTTGGCAGATTTATGTGAGCCTATTGATGGCAAAGTTGTCATTCATTGTGACAACATGAGCAGTATACAGTTGGCCAAGAATCCAGTGTTTCATGCGAGGACCAAACACATAGAGGTCCATTATCACTTTGTCAGAGAAAAGGTGCTTGGATGGTACAGTTGATCTGCAGTATGTGAAGACTGATGAGCAGGTGGCTGATATCTTCACAAAGCCACTTAGCAGGGAGAAGTTTGAGTACTTTCGGACTATGTTGGGAGTACATGGGATGAGCTTGAGGGGGAGTGTTGAGAGTCTTGATATCCCAAGCTCATCTACATCTTCATCGGCAGTACATCATGAGCTTGAGAGGGGCTGTTGAGATTCAAGCTCGATGTCAGTGTGAGCCAGCTATGCTATGTGCTGGCATGTTAGGTAGGAACATGTGTGAGACATAAATGACCGCGTGTTCAGCTGGTCATAGTGTGTGGACATTAGCTAGGGTTAGATGTGTGTGGACACAACTCATAGTGTGTTGTGTGGATTATGGATTATTGCATTATGCTTTGTGTGAGAGTGGACATGGCTTCCCTCTATGGTTAGGGTTTGCAATATACATTAGGGTTTGCTCTTGTGTGTGTGTCTCCTCCCCCTCTACCGTTCTTTCAACACAAAAGACAAGGGGAGAACCTGGGCGAGGATGTGGAGAAATGGGTGGAAGCCATGGAAGAGTATTTTGATGTCACAAGCTACAATGAGCGGAGCAAAATGGCTCTTGCTAGGCTGAAAATTGTGGAAACAGCAAGGGTGGCATGGAGGACAGGAAGACATAAAATATGCTTTAATAGCATTAAGCCAAGGTGGCCGTCTTGAATTGTATTAAGGGTCATATCACATCGAAAAGCAGGAAGCTAAAAATGTCAATACCCCAAAAAATGAAGCAAAAGAAGAAAACATCACAAAAAAGAACATAAGGAGCCTAAAAATGCACATTCGCAATCTACTCTCTTACTCACATCTCTTGCACCCATCTGCAACACCCTCTCTGAAAACATCACCGTGCCGGAGATCAACAAGTCCCCGTACAAAAAGCCTAAGAAAATCCTCTGCATGCCCATGTTTGTACCTGATATGAGGATAAAGGAGCATCAGGAGTAGGAAGTGTGGATTTGATAAACTGTTAGAGCACCAGTGGGAAGAGCTGCAGGACCCCAAGGATGGGGAGAAACTATTAAATCAGTTTTTGGAGACAAATACAATTCGCACAAAGGGGAAGGATCCCATAAAAGTTTTGGAGTTCATAGTGCATCATGCACTAGGACTACCAATGGAGGGTGCGATGGACACAAATCTGAAACCAAGGGTCGAAGAAGAAATCCCTAAAACTGGGAACCTGCATCAGATAAAGGATGTGGCAGATGAAACCCAGTGGGAGCAATTCATGTTCTTCTTATAGAACATCATGTTTGGCAAGACGGAGGACATGTCAAACAAAAACTACAGACTGCTCAGAGTAATAGAAGCAAGGGAAAAAATAAACTGGGCCACCATTTACAAGGAGAATTTGGTGAAGAGGTCATCCACCTGGACCAAGGAGAAACAGTCAACAGTGGTACATATGCACTTACGAGCAATCACTTAGGCTGCCAGGTCTATGGATCATCGCACAAGAGATGTACATGTCAAACACCAGCACAAGGAGGCTAGAGGATCCTCAAAAGTTGCAAAGGTCACCTTCAATTCATTTGAGGATGACATTGATGATGAAGAGGAATGGTAAAATATCACTCAGAGAGCCAGCAAGAAGAGGAAGCACAGGGTAGATGAAGAAATGTTGCCTGAATTAGACGAAGTCAAGAAACAAAGAGCAAAAGAAGAAAAAAGAAGGGAGTTGGAGGAGAAACAGAAACAGGAAGCCACGGAGGAAGAAATGAAGAAGAAGCTGGAAGAAGAAGAAGGTAGAAGAAGAAAAGAAAAGGAAGGAGAAGACAATAGGAAAAGGAAAGAAGGAGAACAACAGAGGAAGACCAAAAGGGGAAACAACCCATAAGGACAAAAGTGGTGATACCAGCAAAAATACAGCCTTGGGTGTCAAATCTAGCACAAAGTGCAGGAAGGACCAAGCCACAATTTCAAGCTACCCAGAGAATTGGAAGCAGGACTCCCTAGCAGCCATCAACTGCACATAAACAAAGAGCTAATGTTTGTAGCCGAGAAAATGCTCTCACAAGCCCTCTTGTCTGTGGAAGAGTATGAGAAGAAGGCTCGGAGCACAATCAATGACATGTGTGCCCGAAATCACAAATAACATGGGTTGCTAGTAAATGCCACGGAAAAAGCCAAATGATTGGAGAACAAAGCTTAGATAATGGCACAACAAAATGAGGAGACACGGAAAAATATTGCCATGGCAGAAAGGGTCCTAGTGCAACAAAAGAAGCTGAGTGAGGGGAAGATCAAAACCCTCATTAGCGAAAGACACTTGCTTCAAGCTCAAGTGGAGAGACTATGTGTAGAATTAGCTAAAGGAAGGAAACGAGCAAAGGTTTGGGCTGACACCATCCAAGGGCTTAAAGATGAATAGCTGGATAGCACAACGGCATTGGCAATCGCCCAAATTGATGAAGTCCAAGCCCTGAAAAACCAAGAAGAAGAGGAAGTTATGTGCCTCCCAATAGACGCCAAAGCAAAAGTGCTAAATATAGCAAAGGCCAGACTTAGTAAGGTGTGGGATCAGGTGCTGCAAGCCCTGATAGAGATTCATGAACAAATAGCATGCAAGCCGCAACAAGTCATTCATGACCTATATAAAGATGATGATGCAAACAAGGAGTCACAGCCTCAATAGTAGTAGCAACAACAATAGCCAACAGGCCAACAATCCCCCAAAACAAGTACCTCAAGAATAGGAAAGCAAGTGGATAATGAAGACCATGATGTGGCACAAACTCTAAAGGCTATCACTTGGAAGGTGGAACATTGGGAAAAGTAGGCCAAGAAGTTAGTGGAAAGAAATAAGGCATTACAACAAGAATTGCAGGATGCCAAACCCTCCAAAGAGTATGTACATATAGTAAGAGAAGCCCTCCAAGAAAGAGATAAGGCCAAGGATCAGGCATAGGATTATAAGAAAAGGCTAGAAAGAAGTGAAAAATTTGAATTGGACACCATCAATGAGCTGAACGTGCTGGAATTAGAGCTGCAGCACTGTATGGAAAAGGAGAATCGGCTCAGAGAAGGACCTAGAGAGTGGGAAAGCTATAAGACCGCTCTCCATGTTCAAATAGAGGAGGCAAGACATATGGTAGAAAAGGTGTAGCAAACACAGAAGACAAGGCTATAATGGAAAATAGAGCTAAAAGAAGCAAAGGAGGAAAGGGCCAGACTTCAAGCAGAACTTGCAAAAGGAAAGGCCGATGTTGAACTAGACACTGCGAATATAATAGTGCTGTCACCCGGAGTACCCATAAAGGAAAGAGGGGAGCTAGTGGTGGAGGTCCGGAAATTGACTGATGAAAACCAAGCCTTGCACAAAGAGAATGAGCAACTCAAAGACCGGCTGGTCATAGCTCAGCAGCTCCATGGGATAGCCTTGACAACCCTTTCTTTGAATCTTCTCATGTAATGTTCTCGAAGTTATTTAGAGCTAACAAGGAACTACCACCATACTTCCAAAATGCAGATAGGATCAGGTCAATACTTGTCAGGAAACCTCTTCCCCCGAAACACCCGTGCTCGTAATTCTTGTTCTCATCATAGACACTGGAGGGAAGAAGGATTCTCCCACCTCGAATGCAACCACCCACAAATATCAATGATTGGAAGCGGAGTACTGGAGATCCAGAAGAAAAAAAAGAGAAAAGCTCACCTACCAATGATCTAGCATAGTATGAAGAAGCTGCACAGGTCAAGTGGAGACCCATACCGATGGTAGAAAAGAAAATTTTAGGGCAAACCCCACTCAGATCAATGATAAGACTTTTTGATCAGAAGACACCACAGATTGACACAACAGAGGTCCGGGATGCAGAGAAGAGCAAGCAGAAAAAACTAAAGAGGATGCAAAAGCATGTAACCTACTCAGATGACATATACATCCTGAACCATACTCCACCAAAAATGTTCATAAGGTTCAAACAGAAATTTGTCAAGGAGACTGGTTCAGGAGCAAACGCTCAAGAATCGGGCGTGCCAGGTGTGCGCCCTATAGCTCAGAGGTGGGCAGAAAGCACCGGCAACCCACTCCGCACATTGTGAGCACCACCTCGGTATCACACGTGTGAAGGTGGCAAACTGTAACCACCACCAAGGATCCGTTGCTAAGAACAAGAAGACTTAGTTCAAAAGGGCAACCGATCACTATGTATGGTGATGAGTGGATAGTGGACTGACACGCAGGAATAGAGTGGATACTGAGATAGATGAAGAGTGTTATTGTTGTATGCTCTCAACTGTAGTTGACAGTTGTGTTATGGAACTAAAGAGTGTAATGGTTCTCAGGGAATGCTAGCACTTTTTGGAAATTGATATGTATTGATCTATCATATGTCTGGAATGGAACTAAGAGCAAGCTTGCCATCTTATTAGTGTTTTGAGTGTCTTCTATGTCTAAGTCTGTTGTATCACTGTTGTGCTAAATATGTTGTGTGTTCATGATAAAGTGTGTGAGATTTTAGTGGAGTGTGCAGAGAGTTAGCTGAGAGTGACGGGTGGCTCTATGGAGTTATGTTCAGCATGACCCCTTGACCATATGTGAGTTAGTGTTTGTACCACCCTAAAACTCTTGTGGGTGACTGTATGTCTACAACGGCATTGCTTGATGGGTATGATACACAAACTGCTATCTTGCCTTTCTGCTATGAAGGAAAACAACAAGAAACATTGGCCTACTCATTTGGTGTGGCCATGAGATATGGCATATGGTTACAAGGTTTGGGTAGTATGTGAGTAAGCTTCCACTCTTCCTAACTCTCCCTACGTGCGTGGGTTACTTTGACCCTTTTGCTACTTTGGTTGTGATTTTTCAGCTTGAGTGCATCATTGGCCTCACATTCTGGTTTTACAAATGCTACTTTGGCATTAAAGTTATAGAGAGTAGGGGTGAAGCGTTTAGACGAGATGTTTTTGTGAGGCTTGGTGGCTTTTAAAAACAAGGATTTTTTGGATTTGGGTGTGAGCATCATCTTACAAATAGGATAAGGTTGAGTTTAGGGGTTTTTTTAGGGGTGTGAGCATCATCTTACAAATAGGATAAGGTTGAGTTTAGGGGTTTTTTTAAATTTAAAAACACACCACACGTTCTTTTTCTTTGCTCAAGTTATGGTAATGGCTATGGAAACACCAGCTTGTGCTTGTCTTCTTCTTTCTTACACGATCTCTACTCTCTAACGACTTTGGCTATCTGGTATGTGCTTTGCTGTTGGACTTCTTTGTGAGATGATAGCGGCCTTGGCTTCTATGCACCTTTTTGATGTTTGTTGTAACTACGCTCTTGGGCCTGCCTACAGCTTTATGTGCTTGTTGCTATACGTTCAACATGGCTACTTCCACAAGCCATCCGGATTCTGTACATGTTCATGCTATCGATCCACTGCTAGGTCACCCAACCTAAAAGGGGATACCTTAAGATAGTCTACTAAGTCTAACACAGAAGAAAAGTTTCCTACTTAGTGACACCTCAACCATGTAAAGATGCGAAGATACGACTAATAGGTAAGACCTAGTTCTATCCCACAGGGGGAGCGTGGTCTCCTAAATGACTCTTAAAATCAAATCACCCATAGCGTGATTTACCTTAACTTGGGCAGCCTCTATTCTCAATTCCTAGAAACAACACCTTTTCCCCCATCTATGCGAGGCATAGCCGCTAGCCTAAACCTCTAGAGTAGGGTTTCCCATGGACCTACTTACCTAACGTAGAGCTTTCACTTAATTTTGTTGGAAAGCTAACCGACTAATCGGGTCCACCTGTCCATAGGATGGTGCCGTCAGGGCATTCCATCCTCCCACTTTCCACCCAACTCACGCATCAATTTTGCTTTCTAATTAGTTCTACCATTTTGTACGACATATATAAATAAGTTCCTTAATTAGAGACCTTACATAGTGTTCGTTAAAAATGTCACTTAACAATGATACAACAATACTAGAAAACAAGGGATTTAATAAAAAAAATAGATACAATGTTCAAATCTATCCATAGCACGAGCAAGGCTTATTTTATTCTGCTCCCGATAATCTAGAATTCAACCTTCCAGTCTCCATAGACTAGGCAATCCCTCTGCAGGTCCATACACCTCGTTGTTTTGGTAGCCCCAGCAAGGTCTCAAGCTGGCCTGTCGCCCTCTAAAGCTCTGTCGCTTTATCCTCTCGCTCCTTGGAGGAAGGATGTCTACGCACTAGGGTGGACTTATTTACCACACTAGCCTAGGCCCACTGAATTAGGCAACATTCATAACACTCACCCAAACCGGCGAGTTCCAACTTCCCAATGGTAGGAGGGATACCTTGGGCCAACTCTCGGGACGTCGCTAACGGCTCTGCCCAGCTACACAAGCACAGGAACATGCTCAGCATCAAGGTAGGGAGAAGATGTACGTGTACTTTAACTTAATCAAGATAGCAACACCATTGTTTAACCAAAATCATGGGATACAAGAAACCATATTATCTTCTCGACGATGAAGGAGATAGCACAAGCGGAAGCATAAACAGTAAACATATGAGAGAGTGCAAAGTAGAATGAGAGAGTTGGACAAGATCACCTTTTATAACAGCAGTAAAGCTTTACAATGGCAATGGCTAGCAACTGGATGTTGAACTATGTGCAAGGTAAATGGATGAAGGAGTGAATAATGGGGAACTCCTTATATAGTGCATGAGTGAGCTGGTCGACTGCCTCTAGGGTTGGCCAACTGCTCACAGGACAAATTAATAGGATTAATACAATAAAATACCTAGATAAATGGTAAAACCTTAGAACACTGAGATGCACAATTCTAACACCCCCTCTACAGCTCATAGTATGCAAGAGTCGGAAGAAGATAAGTCGATGAAGATGCAACCATAAACCCTCCAGCACCACGAATACTGGAATCACCTCGGAGAGAGCACCCACCAACCTATTTCCTCGAAACAAGATGCCACCATGAACAACAAGGAACTTTTCTTGGCCACGAATTCCTACATAAGTGTGCAGTGAACTCCAATAATAGATGATGAGTTGCAAGACACACTACGCCCATAATCCCCAACAGTGAACGAAACAAATCACATCCCAAAAGCCTTGAATAGTGAACTTGGAACAGATCTAGTTCATAATCTTTGCTGAAAGATCCCTGCCCCTCTGCGCAATGCATTCGCAGGTACTAGCAGCGGAGGTAGCACTTCTTGCGCGGGACAAAGCCTCGCACTCGGGGCCTCGCCCACGAATATCCGGACAAGAGACTAATTCCTCGGTTCTTCCAAAACCGAACCCGAAAAAACTTCCCTTGCCCAGAAAGCACGAGCGATTCCTCCATGGGATATTTTTATTCTAATGTAGTCAAGAGCCTTAACTAACCAAACTGATCCGACCCAACCAGTAAGTCACATGGTCAGATCAAGGAAAAGACTTGCACTTAGATCATAGAGACCAACACTTTTTTCCTCATCGAGAGGCATAGCCGTTGATTCTTTTCCATAGAACAAAGACTATCCGGGATTTAATTCATCTATCGTACCATAACAGAATTGAGTCTCATTTTAGGGATCCATCAGTCCAGCCTAACCCCATCCAGTCCCGTGGGTTAGCCAACTGCCCAACCACTGTAGTGATGGGATCCATTTAGGAATTTGGTTAGGTTTTGTCCCGGGTACCAACGAAAAAGAGTTCCCAGGCACCCTAGCCGGATTTTCATGCAAACTTCAAGCTAGTCACACCACTTACACACCCAATATGAAATTGCATGTTTCATAGATTCAGCTATCTTTGAAACAATCTTTTAATGAAACCATAGAATCACTGAGTAATCCTCCAAAATATTTGGTTGAATTCTAATTTCCAATCATTTCTTCATCAGTGTACCTATGGCATATTGGCAACCAGAACACTCACCACCTATCTACTCAAGGGACTTTTCAATAGTTCCTAGCTCATAGTACCCGGGAATATAATCACATAAGAAAATCCAGATGGACTCTCCGTTGAAGATCAGCAAGATCAACCAACAGATCCATATAAAAGAGCCATGGACTCATCCGTTGAGGACCAGCAAGGTCCATCAACCAGATCCATGCCCAAATTTAGAAAACAACTCTTACTCCTTGTTCCATTATCTTCCTTGACGCACGCGTGGGTATCTTCGGTGACCCAGAGCCCGAGCACCATATGGTCAACACCCTCCCTAGGATCCTTCGCATGTCATCTAGCGCTTCACTCATAGGCCGCTTCCTTGGTCCCTCATCCACTGTACCGGAAGCTCACCATTTAAATCGAACCGAGCTGGTCAAGACCGTGCTACGCGAGACGTCCTCCGTTGACTCTCCATCAGCTGTTGCAACTTTATCATTTAGGTCTCCACGACCTCATTCACAAGACGATCAAAATGCTTCCCCAGCATTCTTGACATAAAACAAGTCATAAATACAGTTTCTATAACAAACTCTTGTCTTTCCACATTGTTCTACATCAATCCACATTACTTAATCCAAGTCCATTCATATGTATTCCCATCATCCTTCATCCATTCTCATCCAATCACATCATTTTTCATCTCATCACATCTTTCCACATTTATACTCATCACATCTCATCCACTCGCATCTACCCATATCCACATCTCATCACATCACATTCATTTACATTTCATCCATTCATATCTACCCTGATCCACATCACATCACATCACATCACATCCATTTCACCTCACATCTATCCCGATTCACATCCCATCACATCTCATCCATTCACATGACATCTCATTCATTCACATCTATCCTGATTCACATCACATCCATTCACATCATATATCATCCATTCACATGTATCCCAATTTACATCATATCACATCACATCCATTTCACATCATATCTCATGCCTCAAATATGAACTCAAGATGCCTTCATCACTATTTTGAAGCACCTAGAGAAAAAAGAATATTTGGAGAGGGGGAAGAATGCAGATGTTTTTGCTATAATAGTATTTGTGACACTTCCGGAAGCAGACACAATCAAGTTCCCACATTGCAAGGCACCTCTTCCTTTTCACACTTGCATGGCTATGGGAAAAAACAATTGGGATAAAAGTGCCCATAGCATAAGTAGATGTCTTCACAGTGTAGTACTCGGTATTTGGCAACACATTGCTAGAGATAAAATTGTGGTTACCCACCAAACACACAAGTGAGTGAGACATAAAGGAATTAAGGGTTTGAAGCAAGTGTGGATGGGGTGGATTAGGCTAATGAGACCAACTAGTTCCTTGATGTACGTGAGGCACATGCACTCATGCGATCACCTCTGAATCTTGGACCTATGTGGATGCAAATGCAGCCATGTGTACAAAGCCTTGCAATATGAGAGGACTCTATGTCCTCTCATGTGAATAGAAGTGCAGGCTATGACTGCAAGGCAACGCATAGTTGGTAGACGTTCAATCTTCATGAAGTCTCGCAGCTCAACTACCTTCACCTTCCCCATTGTGTACACTTGTTTCCTCACCCAAACTGAAAGTGTGTGTGTTCTGATTTATGGTGCATGATGTTTTGGGGATGGATGGAGTCAAGGATATGGTTTTTGACAAGTTCTGATTTATGGTGCATGATGTTTAGGGGATGGATGGATGGAGTCAAGGATGATTTTTGACAAGCCGACCCATCGTTCAAAACGATAGGTTTAGTAAAACTAATGCCTAAAACATTTAACTTTTTTTGACGGTCACTGCCCAAAAACCGATCATGACGCTTGTCAAAAACTAACTTTGAATAGAGTGCACAAGGGGGCGACACACTTGTACCATCTACCCAGCCTTAACTACCCGTGTTGTTTGAGCTCTAGGCAAAAGATAGTTACCAACTTGCCAAGTAAGGAGAGGCCAAAACATACAACTCACAATGTCACTTGAGGGTACTTAAGATGGATAGCAAAGAAGAGAGCCAAAACAAACATAGCTCTATAGTAATATGGGGTTTGAATTTTTGGTCATATGTAACTATTATAACAAATATTTTAAATACATCAAATATTTCATTCAATCTATAGATGGATATACCGATCACATATATATTCAATGTATTTATCAAATTTTGATTTTATGCATAGAAAGATGCATAAAGAATTTATTTTTATTTCAAAAGAGTTATTCTCATCAATTTTGATTCTATGCATAGAAAGATGCATAAAGAAATTTATTTTTATTTCAAAAGTGTTATTCTCATCAATTTTGATTCTATGCATAGAAAGATGCATAAAGAAATTTATTTTTATTTCAAAAGAGTTATTCTCATCAATTTGATTCTATGCATAGAAAGATGCATAAAGAAATTTATTTTTATTTCAAAAGAGTTATTCTCATCAATTTTGATTCTAATATGCATAGAAAGATACATAAAGAAATTTATTTTTATTTTAAAAGTGTTATTCTCATCAATTTTGATTTTATGCAAAGAAAGATGCATAAAGAAATTTATTTTATTTCAAAAGAGTTACTCTCATTAATTTTGATTTTATGTAGAAAGATGCATAAAGAAATTTATTTTTATTTCAAAAGATTTATTCTCATTAATTTTGATTTTATGCATAGAAAGATGCATAAAGATATTTATTTTTATTTCAAAAGAGTTATTCTCATTAAAATTGAATTTATTCATAGAAAGATGCATAAAAGATTTATTTTTATTTCGAAAGTGTTATTCTCCTTAAAATTGAATTTATGCATAAATAGATGCATAAACGGATTTTTATAAAAGTGTTATTTTCCACTGAAGTTGTTCTTATGCCTAATAGATGCGTAAAGAATCTTTATATCAAAAATAAGAATTCTCTTACATTCTATAAACAGATGTGATAAGATGTGATATGAATCAGATAGATGAGAATGAATAGAGAATGGATGTGATAAGAATAGAAGTGATGAGAATGAGAGGTAAATAGATGTGATGATATGTGATGCGAATCAGATAGATGGGAATGGATGGATGGATGGATGCGATGAGAATAGGAGTGACGAGAATGTGAGGTGAATAGATGTGATGAGATGTAATGCGAATCAGATAGATGGGAATGAATGGATGGATGGATGCGAATCAAATAGATGGGAATGAATGGATGGATGAATGCAATGAGAATAGGAGTGACGAGAATGTGAGGTGAATAGATGTGATGAAGTGTAATGCGAATCAGATAGATGGGAATGAATGGATGGATGGATGTGATGAGATGGGATGCGAATCAGATAGATGAGAAAGAATGGATGAATGGATGTGATGAGAATAGAAGTGATGAGAATGAGAGGTAAATAGATATGATGAGATGTGATGTGAATCAGATAAATGTGAATGAATAGATGAGATGTGATGTCATGTGAATCGGGATGTGAATGAATGATATAGGATGTGAATGAATGTGATAGCATGTGAATCGGGATGTGAATGAATGATAAGGGATGTGAATGGATGTGATGTGATGTGAATCGGGATGTGAAGATGATGTGGGTTGATGTGTGGATAATGTGGATTGACGTGAACGGATGTATGGATAATGTGGATTGACGTGAATGGATGTATGGATGATGTGGATTGATGTGTGGATATTGTGGGTTGATGTGGATGGATGTATGGATAATGTGGATTGACGTGTGGATTGATGTGGATGGATGTATGGAAGATGTGGATGGATGTGTGGATAATGTGGATTGATGTGGATGGATGTATGGATGATGTGGATGATGTGGATGATGTGGATGGATGTATGGATGATGTGGATTGATGTGTGGATAATGTGGATTGATGTGGATGGATGTATGGATGATGTGGATTGATGTGTGGATGATGCGATTGGATGTGATGATTTGATGTGAGAATGATTTGATGTGATAGGGATCGATGAAGAAAAAAAAATGTGGGAAGATGAGAAAAGATGGAGACTAATGTGAAAGGATGTGGAGTGATGAGAAAAGATGGAAATATTGTTGGAACTGTATTTGTATGTGAAATCTGTTTTTAAATGATTGTTTTATGTCAAGAATGCTGGGGAAGCATTTTGACCGTCTTGTGAATGAGGTCGTGGAGACCTATCTGTTAAAGTTGCAACTGCTGTGAGTGACGGAGAGTCAACGGAGGACATCTCGCGTAGCAAGATCGGCTGAGGTCTTGACCAGCCTCGATTTGATTTAAATGGTGAGCTTCCGGTACAGTGGATGAGGGACCAAGGAAGCGGCCTATGAGTGAAGCGCTAGGTGACCTGCTCGAAGGATCCTAGAGGGTGCTGACCATACGGTGCTCGGGCTCTGGGTCACCGAAGATACCCACACGTACGTCGGGGAAGATATTGGAACAAGGAGTAAGAGTTGTATTCTGAATTCGGGCATGGATCTGGTTGATTGACCTTGCTGGTCCTCAACGGATGAGTCCATGGCTCTTTTATATGGATCTGTTGGTTGATCTTGCTGATCTTCAACAGAGACTCCATTTTTGTTAAAGTGAATACTTGCCGGTTACTATGAGCTAGGAACTATCGAAAAGGCCCCTGAGTGGACAGGGGGTGAGCGTTCTGGTTGCCAATGATGCCATAGGTACACCGATGAAGGAATGTTTGGAAATAAGGATTCAATTGGATAATTAGAGGATTATGATCAGTGACACTATGGTTTCATTAAATGATTGTTTTAAAGACTGTTGAATCTGTGAAAAAGGTAATTTCATATTGGGTGTGTAAGTGGTGTGACTAGTTTTAGGTTTGCATGAATATCCGGCTAGGGGGCCTGGGAACTCTTTTCCCTGGTACCCGGGACAACCTAACCAAATTCTTAATTGGATCCCATCACTACAGTGGTTGGGTGGTTGGCTAACCCATGGGACTGGATGGGGTTAGGCTGGACTAATGGATCCCTAAATTGAGACTCAATTCTATTCTGGTTCGATAAATGAAGTAAATCCCGGACAAAAATTGTTCTATGGAAAAGAATCAACGGCTGTGCCTCTCATGAGAAAAAAAGCGTTGGTCTCTATGATCCAAGTACAATCTTTTCCCTGATCTTACTATGGGACTTACAGGTTCGGTCAGATCAGTTCAATTAGTTAAGGCTTTTGACTACGTTAGAGAAAAGTTATCCTCGAGGAATCGCCCATGCTTTCCGGGCAAGGGAAGTTTTTTCGGGTTCGCTTTTGGAAGAACCGATGGATTAGTCTCTTGTTCGGATATCCGTGGGTGAGGCCTCGAGTGTGGGACCCTGCTTCGCACAAGAAGTGCTACTTCCGCTACTAGCACCCCTAAATTCGTTGCGCGGTGGGGTTAGGGACTTCATATGCATGGGGCAGCTCAATCATGGGCGTCCTATGCACCTCCTCTGCTGTTAAGGTGAGATGCGGGTCGCTCTTTTCTTCCTACGTGTTGCTCAGAGCGTCCGCGTGTGGAGTCATCTGATGGTCTGTTGCTTGCTGGTTCAATTTGATGAGAACCCTAATTAGTTATTAATGCTTGTTTAGTTGTTGTTTACTTGCTGGTTCGATTTGTTTAGTTGTTGTTTACTTTGCTAGTATTATTTGATGTTTTAAACCTTGCTAATTTTATTTAATACTTGATTAATGTTAGGTTTATAAGGCTGTTAGGTACGATTTAGCTTGTGTGAAATTTTTGGAGCAGTGTACATGCATGGGGACTGGGTGGCAATTAAGGGGGTGCTGCTCCTTTCTTCATGCGGGGGTGCTCAATCCTGCGTTGCATGGGCGTCCTTTGCTCTTTTCTTCTAGGGGGGGCTCGCTCCTGCATTGCATGGGGCGGCTCGATCGTGGGTGTCTCCTATGCAGCTCCTCTGCTATTGCTGAGGTGAGATGTGGGCCGCTCATTTCTTCCTACGTGTTGCTTAGAGCATCCGCGCCTGTGGTGGCCTCTGATTAGTTGTTGTAATGCTTGTTTTGATGAAAACCCTGATTTGATGAGAACGCTCCGTTCTGTGGATTAATCTTAATCTTAATTTTTGTACATTGCCCTCGTACACTCGTGGGTGCGAAGTGATGTTGGCTGGGGCAATAAAAGGGCACCTGTGTGGGGGCTCTAGGCTTGGGAGCTCACTATTGTTGTGGGATGGGGATGGGGTTGGGCTGGGTCTGTCTGACTGTCATAGGCTCTGTGTGGGGTTGGGTTGGGTTGGGTCTGTGTGTTGGGTTGAGGTTGGGCTGGATCGGCATGGCACCTCGTCATCCTCAAGGGCTTACAGACATCACAAATGTAGGTAAAGACACAGCAGGCCCTTCTACGCGTCCACAGGATAAAGGGAAAGTCTTAGAGGTTACTGCATCTACGGATGCCCGTGATAAAGGCAAGGGCGTGGCAGATTCAACAAATTCTCGTATTCTCACACCCCCTGAAGGAAATAAAGTGGTTAGAAATCTACATATGGTGAAGAATAGGGCAAGGTCTATAGGTTCTGACCCTAGTGTTAACAATACCACCAAATGCAAAAAAGTGTCGCTCATTAGGTTGACTAGGCTGCTTGAGGTTTCTGTGATTGTAGGTGTTGGGAGTGGTGACATAGATATTGCATTCTGGGAACCACTGGAAGACCTTTTCCGATCTAAATGTATTTAGTGGTTTGTTTGCTCTTGAGAAGGGTGGAACATTGAATCATATCCACTTCCAAATGGTCATTAAAATAATGGTAGTTTCCTTGATCTCTATAGGCAACCTTATCAAAAAATATCTTGCATGGGATGTATCAAAACCAGCTGGGAGCATTGTCATGTGCAAGGGTTTGAAACAAGTTCGCTCTTGCACACATTCGAAGGCATGTTGGGTTATTGCATGAAAGATATGTTTAAACCTCATTTTAAGTTTTTTTGTCACAATATAATGGCAGAAGAAATTACAAGGAGGCGGGAGCAATATGCATTGTATGGGACTGGAGATTTAAAGAATAAAGTCTCTCTGTCTCGCCAATGAATGTATTTGACCGAGCATATATGTACATGGATAACTACATTCCTAATAGGCTTGGGGCAACATTGGAGTCAACGCTTTTGTGCATGTTGCGCATGGGGAAGTACTACCCCTCTGTCCACTGGGACTGATGCCTAAAACTGGAAATGGGATGGACACAATAAGAGCCCGCAGCATGGAAAGTGATGAAGATACCGCATCTCACTCAACCGATTGATGTTGATCAAATTTTCTTTTTGGATTCTCCTTGTTGTTGCAAGTATTATCTAGATGTGGATGCTAGCAATGAAGCAAATGAAGAAGATGATGCGAAGCCCGATTCGAGAAGCAACCCCATCGATGCTAGCAATGAAGCAAATGAAGAAGATGATGCGAAGCCCGATTCGAGAAGCAACCCCATCAATCTTGAAAGTGACGAAGATGTGTTGTTTTGTGGAGAGGGTGGTTCCTTGTCCGAAGAAGGGAATCATGGATCTTTTCTAGATGGCTCCGCCGACTATGTGCCTTTGTTCCATGCTTGCAAGACGACCAAAGATGTTGTTTTCATGTGACTTTGAAGAAAGAAACTGTTCGATGCAATGTAAATAGTACTTCAGTCTTGGACATACCTGAAGCAATAACCTTGTACATACCCAAAGCAATAATTTTGATGAATTTGTGCAATAACTTTTCAAAAATGTCTATCTTTTCAATTTTTGTCAATATGCAAATTTTTTAATATCAATATGCAAAAGAAAATTTTTAATTGAATTTAAAATATTTATTGCAAACCATTGAAACCAAGGTGTAAACCTCGAAAAAATACTAAGGTAAGAACCTTAGTAAACTTCTGTGAAATTTTTTTTCCTCCCTTAATTAATGCAAAAAGAAAATAGTGAATAGGCAACCGAAATTTCTAACATATGATACACGATTGATATTATCCATATCTTGAAAAGTTTGATGTGTCTTTTTAGACAACATCCTTGTATACATCAAGTATCTTTTTTTGAACATGTTTGCACTCAAGAATTGCTTTGACGGTTCTTTGGAAGTAAGTTTTTAATCTAAATAGAATGGCCCATTATAAAAACTATCACGTCCTTTTTAAGCTTCTTGCAGTTCTTCAATACATTTGTTTGTAACCATGCAATCTAAAGGATTTGAGGCGCCACGTGACCACATCACCAGGTTGCATATTGTAGATATATAGCACACCATTTGTGGTAGATATGGATGACGTGACCACATGCATATAATGGACTCTAGTATAGCACTAGTAGCTGTAACGGATGTTGATCGCTATGCACTCAAGGAAGCACCGATACGCCTTGGTTCCTGACTGTTAAAACGATTTGAGAGTTACCATAGAATCAGCTCAAATAATCACCACAAGTGTAAGATCCTCGCAGAATAGAGATCTGGCCCTCTTTCAACATCACCTCTTCCTCCAGCTTCTCAGCCACATTCCTCAATTCGGTCAGCTCTAAGGTTAATCTTAAGGCTTCCCTGGTCATATCCTCAGCTTCTTTGTGCATTTCATCTCTCTGTCTTGTAACATGAGGCAGCTCATTTTGAAGACGATTGAGCTCTTTCCCATGCTTAACCAAATCTGCTTGAAGCACCTCTATCACCTCATCCTTGTTGTCGATCTGCTAAGACATGAAAATCCATTCAGTAACAAGACAAGAAAATCTACCAAAACATTTGCACTCTGAGAAGAATAAAAAAGGGCAGCAGCTACCAGTACCAATTTAGTGCAGCTTATAGAACTTTCTCTCAAACGTGAGGTCATAAATTCAATATTTGTCAGCACTATGGAGCCTGATTGGTAGGTGATTAACTCAACTAACAGATTGAATTGAAAGTAACCTGGCATTCAAGTTCTCGAATCCGCTGGTTGGCTGACATAAGTTTTCCATGCAGGTCATCCACCTCAATTTGTAAAGAATCCCTGCTGTTTATCAGGTCAGCGATCTCTTCATCCAACTCCTCTAGCTCTGCTTCTCTTGATTGGAGCTTGGAATTTAGAACCCTAAATAGTAGCTTTTCTTCTTGTTTCAAGCCCTGGCATGACTGCTCTTCACTCTCATTCGTGCCCTTGCCACTTGGCAGAGCATTTCCCTCGTCTACACCCATTTCTAAAGCTTTCAAACTTTCCTGACTACTACAGTTTATCTCTTCTTCTCGTGTAGATTGCAACATTCCAATAGTCCTTTTTGCATCTCTTCTTTCTCTTATAGCTGTTCGTAAGTTGAAAGAAAGTTGTTTATTCCCCTCCTGTAAAGCAGTGACCTTTGCTTGTAGCTTATCCAGTCTTTCCTGCAGCTGTTGGTTGAGTTTCACAAGATCAGCTGGAGTTCCTTCATGGACCAAACCTCTCTCCTGCTTCAGCCCAGACAGTTCCGCATTCATTGCATTGACCTCATTTCTTAACCCCTGTTCCACACCAGCAAGCCTCAGCAATTCTCTTTGAAGTCTAAGCAGACTTTCACTTCTAGATTTATAAGTGCCATTCACTGCTTCATCAAGTTCGTGCCATAATCCCTCAATGGTCATCTCCTGCTCATTGCAGACCTTTTGGAGCCTTGTTAATTCCTTTTGCATCTCTGAATTGTCCATCTCTAAAAATGTATTTCTCTGAGAAAGAGTCTCAAGCTCACCATCTGTGGCCTTTAACTTATTAAGTGTATCAGCAGATGCCTGCATCAGTCTAGCCACCTCTGTCTCACTTGCATGGGCTCTCTGCTTCAGTGTGGACAACGAATGTCTATACTCATTGGCCTCTGCCCTCCAAGAAGCTTCTTTGACTTTGAAAGAAGCGACCACCTTCTGAAGCTCAACTCTGTCCTCTGCCATCTCTGTGACTCTGTCCCTCATCCTTCTCTCTTCTACTTTTATTTTCTCAAGTTTAGCAGTCCGTTCTTCTCCTCTTCTCTCAAGCTCCTCCTCCAAGCTTTCTTGGAGACTGGCTCTGTCCTTTTCAACAGCTGACACCTTGCATTCCATTTCTAATTCCATGCGTCTCAATGCGTCGGCTGCAGCTTTTTGTTCAAAAATCCGTGTCCTAATCTCATCAGCCACCTCTAAGGCTAAATCTCTCTTCTCCCTGCGCAACTTTCTGATTTCATGCTTCAAAGCATCAAAATCCTGAAAGGTTACCTCGGTCAAATATTCTGCAGAACTAACAGGCCCATGTCTCCTTTCCCAAGAATTGTCTTCCTTGTCTAGCATTGTGGCCAGCTCCTCCCTTGCAAAAGCTCTTCCCTCAAGGCCCTGAAGACGCCCAGTATTAGGTTCTGGATCAAGAGATGTTCCTTTTGCAAGTTGGCAACTGGCATTGTTAGCATCATGGACACAAGAATCAATGTCTTCTGGCAAAATCCAATGCTCATTAGCAGTGTGCATCGACCCTGAAGATTTCTGTGCATGACTGAAACGACCTTCTGAGGCAGTAGAGGAGGATTCAGAGTAAAACTCCCGAACTGTGGCTTTAGAAGTACTTGCCCATTTTTGATCCATTGCATCACCAACATCCTCCTTATCGGACCAACCAATATGTGAGCTACTAGGCCTGCTCGGTGGTGAACGCAGCTTTTCTTTCCCCAAAACCTTGACCAGCTTCTCTGCTACCATGCGGGCACTCAGGTACCTGAAAGGTGAGTTCCTGCTACCTGGCCTTCCACCAACTGAACTCTTCTTTGAGCTGGGGGATTCAAAGGCCAAAGACCTACTCGAAGAACTCTCTGTGGCTTTGGTAAAGCAGCTGCTGAAGTCAGACGATTCAGAAAAGGATCTCTCTGATGTTGCCTGAGATAGTGATCGAGGATGGCAAGGAGGTAACATCAAACGGCCATCTGAAACTCCATAGCAAGGCTCTTCATCACCAGCATGGGGAAGTGTGACACTCTCTGTTCGATGTGGGAGTCGCATGGAGCTCGTTCGAAAACTGCCTTGTAGAGAAGAAGCATCCAAGACAGGGCGATTCTTAGGAGCACTGAGAGGCCTTTCATGACGGTTATTGCCTTTGTTCAAACTAGTCTCCTTTGCAAGTTCTCTTTGTGAATTAAATGATATGAAAACAAAGGAGAAAAATATTCTTAGCAAGCAACATGTATTTGCAAGCTGGGAGAATAAAAACAAAGCCAGACTCTGAGCAATCAAGACTTAATCCATTCAACTTAGATATTTAGAAGCTTGCATTCAACTTATAAGATCTTTAGATAATTCATGCAAGAACTTATCATTTCGCTTTTTTAAGAAACTTGTATTCAACTTAGATCTTTAGAAGCTTGCATAATTAATGCACAACCTTATTATTCCTCTTCTTTGAGAAGCTTGCATTATACATGCACAACCTTATCATTCCTTTTCTTTGAGAGAGAGAGAGATAAGTATGTTTAGTTACATAGGCATCTACCAGGGGTTTGAACCCTTGTTCCGGCCCAGCGAGTCCAATCCCTCTACCACTAGCCTGCACGGTCGTGGACAACCTTGTCATTCCTAGTACACATTAAAGAAACTGACCGATAACTCATTGCAGAGACAGCTACTTGAGGTGAAATTATCTCCACCTTCAAGCATTCCAACGTCCTTGTAAAGGGAAAAAATAAACTCTGATACAAAGTTCAATCAGCAACTAAGTACATAATCATAAGATAAACACCTGTTTGTAACCAGAGTTATCATCAATTAACCACACGTTTAATGCAAAACTAGCAAAATAACTGGAGCTCACATGCAAGTACTGAACGCATGGCAGATAGTTTAATGACTCACTGGTAAGATGTGAATGTTGAGAAATGCTGCTTTTCTGAACTCAATTTCTCCCGGGATTTATCCAAGGAGATCGCAGAGCGGGCCGTGTAGCGAAGAGAAGACCCAGCGGTGAACACAGGGTACGCAGAAGCCCTGGGAGGCTTCTGGACAGAAGAAGGCTTGGCTATGGCGGCCTCTTTGTTGTCGGTGTTTGCAGCAGGGAGGTTCTCATCTCCGCTGGCCACACTGGCATCGCAGCTAACTTCATTGCGTTTCTTTATCAATCTGGTTGCAGAATCCGAAATCCTGGCAGAAGCGTCAACGCCATAGCTTTTCTCGTTAAGCTTGCCGGACTCCTTGCCGTTCAATTCTTCCACCTTTCCGGTCGACTCCTTGCCGTGCGATTCTTCACCATCTTCATAGGTGCAATTCTCGGCCTGTCTGAGAGGAAACACTCTCCGCATGGAAAAGCTTCACAGAACCAGAAAGGGGAGGTAAAAGGGGGAGCCTGCGTTGCAGAAAGATTGCACATAAGCTGGTGCCGAGAAATTTTGTAACTAGAATAACCAAGAAAATGGTTCAGAACAAGCACGTAAGAAAGCACAAACCTGTGGCTTATTGAAGCTTTCTGCGCAACACAGACACACAAGCAGGCTTTTATCGCCGGTTTGTACAGAAAAGCAGCAACGAAAGGGATTCTTTTGAAGAAACCAGAGAACATGCAACACAGAAATGTACAGATAGAACAAGTGTCCGGACAAAAACTATGAGAAACCTGCACGGCTTTCTTGGCCTGCACCACGGTACTCTCCGTTTAACTCAGGCAAGTTCCGTCAGCCAATTCCCGGCAGAATTTCGTGTTAATCCACAAAATACGAGCATACTTCTCTCATCTGCCTGAAATATCGCCACCATCTCTCAGCTTTCGCAGAACATTTTAAACTACAATATCTGCTCTTCCACCATGTCTGGAGATGCGTTTTCTGGTGCTCCTGTTGCTGAGCTGAAAGAGAGGCAGAGAAAAGCGACAGCGTTAGGTGACAAAGAGAATTGACAGAAGATTCATTCGACGTTTCTCTGCAACTGCTGCAGACTCGGAGGAAAAATCCGCGTACGTAGTTTCTTGCCGTATCCCGTGTGCGGCCTTATACATACGGCCACGGGCAATAATGAAGCACATTCGTAGTTTCACTGTTCAGTGCTATATTATAACTGTGAGTGCATTAAATAATGTCACTGTCCCTCATCTCACATCACATTGCCAAGTGCTACACTTGTCACGAGTATTCTTGTATGTATAAAGTCGAGTATTCTTGTATGTATAAAAACGATCTCACATCACCTTGCCAAGTGCTCTTCACATACACTAGTGGCTTGACCCTCTCCTTCCGGTCAAGATTATTCTTGTATGTATAAAAACGAAAGGCTTGTCCTTGTCGATCGCAAATTAGTGTAGTAGAGAGAGGCAGTGTTCACGAAAAACTGAGGTTTAGTGTCAGGTGAATGGCAAATTTTGAAAAATAACCTTCAAATTTCAAAATAACAATTCACAAAAACCTACAAATTTTAAGGGATTTTAGTTATAATTTTGCTAAAAAGCTTTAAAATTTAAGAAAAAACTTACAAAAATTTGAGGTTGAAGGTTTTTTGAATTGTTGGGAAAAATGTTTTCTACCTGGAGAGAGGTGTTGCTCTAGAGTCCCAAGGTCACGAATTCAAGTCCTCATTGCGCAAGCGATGACACGTATGGGTGTGTGTGCTGTGTTACACTTTCTAATTCCAGCCAATTCCCCAAAAAAAAAAGAAACCCTAGTCCTCGAAGGATAAGTAGAGATAAGCCTTATATTTGAAGCCCATGATGGGCCCCATAGTCCTTAACTTGCCAACCTATATATAAACACACCATGCTTGCCATATATATCCATGTAGAAGCTCCTAAAGCACTTACATTTCTTTGAATAAAGCACCAAACTTGGCGTAAATATACAGCTAGCATTCCAACCCAATATAATGTTGACAATCTCAACACACTTAAACAAAGCTTTAAAACAATCTTCGGGCAACTGGATTATCTCTCCTTGGAAGCTTATACTCCTCGCCTCCATCTGGCAAAATAAATTTAAGAAAAAAACCTTAGCTAATACAAGATATGATTTTCGTGGAAAAAAAGAAGAAAAATGACAAAACCTTACAAAACTCATTTAGTGGATCAATATTTGAGATAAATGGGGTTTGAACAAGCTTGTATACAGCAAATCGAAAAATTTTGTATTGTCCAGTGCCTATGACTCGAAAATCTAACCTATCAGGCTTTTCATAGTCCACAAACATTACATGTACATGAAGTTGATCCGCGATCTTTCACAATCTTAGACTGTAAATTCCAAGGAGCCTAAAGCTCTCGTTGTAAGTGTCTCCACCATACAAACCTAGCAATAATCTGTCGAAAAAAGAATGTATCAATAGAAATATCAATTTATCAAATAAAACGCAAAAGCTACATAAAAAGCAGGTTTCTATATATACTGTAAAACACCGGTGCTCTCAAACAATTCGATAATTAGAGATGTTATTGCTTGTCCTTTCCAAAATGGAGGGTCTACAGTTGAGTCATGAATATTAAATAGATTATGGAAAACAATAATACCTATATTATAGCAATCTCAAAAAATATTACCTTCAATATCTTGTCCATCACCATAAACAAATAAAAATGATCTCCTTGCCACCTCCATCCTAAGTAATATACCCCAGATATCAAATATAACACTCACTACACTAAAGAGAGTAGCATCAATGTGAAAGATTGCACAGAAAGACAACATAAACTACACATGTCATATCATTACAAACATTCTCTTTTCAAATGCTTACTTCATTGATATAGAGATATCTATGAATGTAGTCTCTAGCTTTGCAAGCTGCTATATTAATAACTTGTTCTCTACCTTTTGGACATAGATTAAATTTGCATTCTGATGCATGCCATTTGGAAAACCTCCTTGTAGACAATATTGGTTGTGAAGACTTTGGTTGAACCTTCTATGTTGCTTTCATGTTCCATAGTATGCTTTACACACACTTTCACTGCATTAGATAATCTAACATGTGACATAGCAATGTACAACTGTCCATGTGTGAATACTTGTGTGGTTAGATAAAGTCCCAATACACTCAATGTTTATCCTTAGGACTTATTTATTGACATACCAAAAGCTAACCTTACAGGAAATTGTCTCCTTCTCATGTCAAAAGGCAATGAAAGCATAGTAGGTATGACTGTTCAAGTACTTAATTGGATACAATATTACGTCATTCTCAGAAGAAGCAATTGAATCTACACTGAGGTATTCTCTTTCAAGACCGGGCAAAGCACTCAAGGCTAGTTCATTAACCTCATACACCTCTAGATTTCACGGTGTAAGTATAGCACGGTCTTTAAAGAAGCATACATAATCCTCCACTCTCTGAAGATCTTTGTATACCCATTCTACCAAACTCAAACTGTAGTTCCCATGGATCAACATTCGTGGTGGTATTACCACTCTACCTTCATTGTTTGGATGGCCTAAAGAGCCATCTCCAATTTGTAATGTCTATTTGACAAATTCTTGTTCTGTACAATCATAAGCACTTTGTCTAACCCTGCATGTTTTGGGTGAGATTTAAAACATTCACATATCTCCAAATATGTGACTGGCATAACGTTGCATCAACAATATCTTCACGCAATTTCTTTGGCACAACTGGTAAGATTTTCTTGAAGTCACCACCAAAGAGCATAACTTTACCACCAAACATTGTATCACTTTGCATAATGTCTTTCAATGTCATATCCAGTGCTTCATATGCATATCGATGCATCATTGGAGCCTCATCCCAAATGATTAACCTTCCAAGCTTCAACACCTCAATCAATGGGCTGTTAGCTTTGATACCACATGTGCTAGCAGCATTGAGCACCAATGGGATTTTAAAAAGTGAGTGCGTTGTATGACCATTTGAAAGTAACAATACAGCTATTCCAGACGATGCACATGCCAATGTAACTTGATTCTCTCCACGTAATCAAGACAGCAAGGCATTATAAGGATAGATTTTGCCTGATCCACTTGGTCCATCAAGGAAAAAAACACCACCCTGGTTCAAAAAAACAGCCTCAAGGATAGTATCAAATGCTCTACTATTTAGACTCCGTTCCATGGAACAGAAACAAACATCATCTCTTCCATCAGCAAACCATTGTTGACACTGGCAACACTTGATCTATTAGGAACAGGCAACCCAAAATCATGCAGCCGCTTTCCATACTGTTGTAAGAGGTCTTGCATTTGTAACAGAGCTTGATTCTTTACTATAGAATGACAAACACCAACATCTACACACCCTCTCTACTGCAAGGAATGGAAAAAATCATCTGAAAGCTTAGTGGAGAATTTATTCCAAAGGTGTCCAGGACATATAGGCTCACAAAAAACCATCATAATGACAAATAATTGACGTAGCTGGAATCATGTTTTCTGAAATGCAGCTTCTTGGAGACACATATACCACTCATCGCTTTCTAGCATTCCTCTGACTTCACATGTTCCCTTGAAATAGGGATACAAATGTCCATTCACTGGTCGTAAATCCTCAAAAGATTTACAGCCTTTGCACACTGTAAGTAACATGCGTAAGTAATATTGCTCACCTGCACTCGAACCAACATTATACATACGTCCGATCATATTTTCCCTTTTCCTTTTAGTCCATGATCTAAGAACTGAATTCCACACCCACTTGCAAGGGAAATCAACATATAGCAAGCTACTTGCATCCGTATACAATTGATTAGCTCTAAACCATTCGGTCAAATATGTTCTTTGGTTTCTATCACAACTAACCACATCACGCAAATCATCCTGATCATTGAATATCACATTATTATGCATCGAGAGATGGACATGCAACCTTTGTATATTAGGCTTTTCATTATGCAAATCATATTGGTATATACGCCAGCATGCCTCTGACATGCAGACACGTACTATGCATCCAAATATTGACTAACCTTGTATGAAACTACCATCATCTCTCTGCATGTAAGTTAGATATCCATTGTTATCAACGCTAGTAACCTCAAAAAACTTCCAAGGGTACCGATGTTTGTACCTCCTATTAACCATGTAAGGAGAGCACATATTTAGTTCTCCACATGGTTCATGGACATTACAATCACTTATTATGTGGTGCAACTTAGGAAACATCACCCTATCAAGAAGTTCAACATATACCAACATATCATAGTAGTGAGCAATCTCTCCGGTTTACATCCACTTTCCAATATCAATAATATATGTGCATGTGGCAAGCCTCTTTTTTGAAATTCAATAATAGAAACAAATCCTTACACCCTTACAAATATTGATTTTTTCACCAATAAGTGCATCATGTCCTTATGCTTCTCATAAAAGACCCGTGCTGTCAAGTCAGGTCGATCTTGGGCAACCTGACCCAACAATAAAGCATTGGTTATTTCATCCCACTTAAGATTGCAAGTGAAGTTAATAAATAGGTTAGGTTTATCCATCCTCCTAACAATTTCCATTGAATCTTGGTACAATTGATGCATATATCTAGTCCCCCCAGTACATGAAGATGGTAGAACTACCCTGCGTCAAGCAATGCCCCCAGAGACTCTATTGACCCCATCGCTTGAATTAACCGTATCTACAAGACCTTGGTATACTTCAGTATGCAATGCTTTGATTATTGTGTATCCATACTAATCTAGATTCTTCCATGCTACTATATGCATCAACAAGGTACTGTTGCAAAAGTCAACCACTGCGCAGAAGGCAGGTATTTGTATCGTCCTTTATATATAGTATATGCATAATATTGCCATTGAGTGTTACGGTCTTTGTCTCCTCATTTGAACCTTGTCTATTCCTCTGATTGAGTGGAATTCCAACATGCCAACCATCCTCTCCTCGAGGAAATAGAACATATAATAGAGGCATATACAAACGGTGCAGCTTAGATATCTTTTTTAGCACTTATGCACGACACTATTTAAATATCTCTATGCCCCACATGTAAAACATCTCCTTGACCTGGCATGATAGCTGCTACCTCACTTCTTGTAGGAACTAAGTATTACCTTGAAGTTGATCACGCTTCAATTTTATGACCATTCTCAAATCTATATGTGGACTTGATTGCAACATTTCTCTCATTGTAAGAAGTGCACAGGCATACGGATTATATCCATACATCATTGTTTGCAACCTCTCAAGTACATTATGATTTAAAGAAGGCATCCCATGAAGTCTATTCTCTAATTCATGCTTTGTATCATACACATATAGTTGGGCAAATCAAGGAGCCGCATCTCGTGTTTCATCAGGTATTACCAGAACCAACACGATGATAGGTAGTACCATGGATTCGAAAATTGAATACTCCTCCCCCCTAATGAACTGGTTATCCACCAGTGAAACAAATGCCAAGGCATTATTGTAAGAGCGTATATTCTTTCTATATTCCTTACTTGCATTATCATTACCAAGTAGCAACTCACCCAATGCAGGAAGTGGATTTTCCAAAGGTAGTAAAGAGACATTCCCACTTCCACAGCAGTGTTTGCCCACATATTGTCTTAGCTTTCTTGATGCCTCACATTTTCAAATTAGTGCATTACAAAAAAGGCACTTATAAGCAAGGGCTCCTAATAATGAGTGAAGAGTGCAATCTCCAGAATACACCACCATAGTTGCTGGCTGCTTAACATTCTGAGGAAATGAAAACACACGCCTTATAGAGTGACATTTGGATTTAATATCTTTCACATCACCAAACGACACAACAAATAGAATGAAAATTGTCACCCAGAGAGGCAGCTCATTTAAATCAAATGAAAAAGAGCCTCGTTTCATATCTCTTTGTGCTTATGCAATTCGATGTTCATTGATAGGTTCTTGAAGTACCATAACATTGACAATTGCTCTGTTTCTTGTAAGTAAGTGGATTCCACCATGGATTCCTCTATGCTCCTCCTCATGTTCAACCCTTCCAAGTGTTCCAATTTAATTTTCATAGTAATCCATTAAATTAGCAACATTTTGTTTTCGAATGCAAGCCCTTGTCCTTGAACGATTACGACAAGACACACGAAAAATCCAAGCCACAACGAACTTGGTTCCATATAGCTCCTAACCATCTTTAATCTCCTTCGAAACACAAATTAACAAATACAAACTTCCTTTTTTAACATTCTTAACTTCAAACAGCAACGTAATATTCAACTTCAATAGCCATTATCACACATGTGACCGTGCTCCAGATAGACTCAATAACAATGTAATTCCTAGAGAAGTTTTTAATACATATGTGAGTATAACATATACAAACCATCTCCTATACAGATAAGTGAGCATAACATATACAAACCATCTCCTATATAGATAAGTGAGCATAACATATACAATCCATCTCCTATAGAGATAAAGGGTAATAGCATATACAATGACAAAGATAGATGGATAGAGAGAGAGAGAGAGAGAGAGAGGAAATAGAAGTTGAGAGTTGAGACACAATAAAAAAAGTGCGAGTGAACAAAATAGAAGAGAGAAGTATTGAATTTGAGAAAATAGAAAATTCATAAATATCGCCAAAATGGAGAGCCAAACTGAAAGTTGCAGTGTAATTTGTCCCTTGAGTAAAAACATCATTACTCTCACAAAATATCTAGGGAACTACCCAGGCTTCTAACATACGGCTCATCTTTTTCATAATAGCATTGAGTCGAGTAACAAATATCTTAGTGACTCAATACCTCCAAGCCTAAAGTACATACTTGCTCTTTTAGAGAATCCACTTGTTCTTTACACTGCCCATTACACCCACCTAGATGTTTCGCAATTTCAACATGCATATTCTCCATGAAAGAAATCATGTCTAGTTGGTTAGCCTCCATGCGACCATTATTATTAAGGATGCGATGGAGATGATGAGACAATTCATCTCTTAGCGTATCTCCCCTTTGGCTACCACTTCCACAAATCTCATCCCAAAGAGCATATAAGTACTCCTTGTTGCAAGCAACCTGATTTTCCTCAGTGTGCTCGCATATGTCCGTAATATTTTGTAGACATTTAGAGTTTGGTTGTCTGGATGGAGACCTTGACAAAACAAGGTGTTTTGCAGCTCAAACATTCATCAATTTAGGTGAAGTAGACAAAGCTACTTCTTCATTGGAAGAATCCAGTACAGCTCTTGAGTGGTTGTTATCATTATGAATCTCCATTTGCTAAAATCCAAAATTAATATCTTAAGGCTCTACAAATATCTCTTTATATCTTTGCCAACATATAACTAACCCTAGTTACCTACCTATATAACTAACCCTAGTTACCTACCTATATAACTAACCCTAGTTACCTACCTATATCTTTGCCAACATATAACTAACCCTATATACATGTAGATTCCTCCTAGATAACTATCATAGATACATATAACTATCTCTCTATATTTAATGTATTGGCAAAACCATAAATTTTTTTTTTAACTTTTTTAAGAACGTTTCTCAGCTAATACAAGAACTATTCTCCAAGGTTACTATAGTTTGTAAATTCTCTAAGACCCATCATACTCTCTCTAGAACTCTCTCTACAATCTCAAAGGCAATAGTCTAATAAATGGAATGTTTCTAGCTTAGGTAGCTAAGCACACAAATAAACTGTTTAGACGAGGTAACACACTCGATGAGATTGAAAGAGAAATAAAGAATGTTTTGATGTGCTCTCTCTCTCTCTCTCTCTCTCTCTCTCTCTCTCTCTCTCTCTCTCTCTCTCTCTCTCTTGTTGTCTGTCTAGCCAACCATACATATGAACAAAAAAAAAATCCTTTATCTATGCATCACATATTAGCAATAGACACACAAATAGATAAAGACAAAAAGGTCAATAAAAAAACTAACCTCAAGTTGAAGAGAGAATTGGGTTCGAAAGCACGAACTTTGATGCTATCGTCCTTGTGCTTGCTTCTACACAATCACACACGGAGAGACCACAAAATTAATAAACTTATGATCTCTCTATTTTTCTAACCCATTCCTAGAACATTTCACACCAAATACATAAGAAAAGGTAAAAGTAACTATTTGTGTATTACATGATTGTGATGTATGTGTGTATGAGAGCAGGCTCTATCAAAATGCATAATGAAGGCACCTTCTAGATCTTCTTGAATTGTGGGCTTTGTCTTCTCATCGTTGCGCTTGATGGTGATCTTCTTTTCATGGGACCTGTAGGGTGAGAATGTCTACCAAACTTGCCCTAATGCTATCCTCCATTATAAAAGTGTAGTTATACTCCTAAAGCTCCAAAATCCATTTCGCTATCATTGGGGAAAAGGTCATGTGTTGTAAAACATATGGAAATGTCTGCTCCACTCTTAAAAGTATAAACTACTTGCGGCAAGAGATAAGACCTGAACTTTCTTACTGCAAATATGAGGGCTGAAACCATTTGTTCTACTTCTTTGTAGCCTTTCTCTCTGCCTGTGTCATAATCCTACTAGAAAAATAGATTGGCCTCATGTACGAGCTCTTTGGGTCCTTCTGCATCAAGACTGCCCCAATAGCCTCCGTCCCCACACTTGGAGAAACATAGAACACTTCATTCCATATTGGTGGCATTAGGGTTGGCACAATGAACTAAGAACCTTATTTATTTATTGAAACTGAATTTCACACTCCTCATACCAACATACAAACTGAAGGTGCCTTTATGTGCTAACTTCTGCAATGGTGAAACAATTTGTGAGAGAAGATAGATTAAACGACAAACAAAGAGAGAGAGAGAGAGAGAGAGAGAGAGAGAGAGAGAGAGAGAGAAGTGACATCCATCAATAATCTCAAAGCTTATTACATTATCTTTACCAACTTCCTTAATGGAATGCACTTCAATATTTCCCTAAAAAAGAAACGCTTTTCCTCGGAGCTCCTACATCTACTACCCACAATGTAAAAGCCGTCTCGTAATCCCAATACCTCTTTGATTAAGAGGATCTTGAGATTGTCATCTATCCTATAAGGGTCCAAGACTATATAAATATACCGAGGATTAATATCATCCCACCCATCAAATCTAAGAACTTCCCATTTCGGGCTAGGCTGGCATCCAAAAAGCCCAATTGTGGCATCTCCTCAAAGAAGACAATATCTGGCAATTTATTATTGTCATAGGTCAACTTTAAGATATTTAATGACACGTCTCTACATAAAACATAATCAAACTATACATTAATAACAATCATGATCTTTTTTATATTTAGCAAAAGGAAGATTATATGAAAAGAATGAAAAAATAAAATCCATTCAAATACCAAAAACAATCTAGAACCAATGGTCACTGAA